>NW_004949121.1:106857-118216 GCF_000317375.1 Microtus ochrogaster
GATAGATAGATGATAGATAGATGATAGATAGATAGATAGATAGATAGATAGATAGATAGATAGATAGATGATAGACAGAAAGGCAGACAGACAGATAGATAAATACATAGATAGATAGATATGATATTTCAAAGCCTATATTCCAGATGAAACATAAATTTCTTCTCCTATGATATAATTCCTTATGGTGTATTGTTTTTAATATTGTCTAGCTGCAACACTTTGTAAGCTGGTTTTCCTAGTATAAAGCCTAGAGAATAAAAATCATTAACATATACAAAATCATGAGAAGGAGTACATAGTCCTTTTAACATTTTGTGTCAAAGAGACATCGGCTTACTCTCTGCACAGAAAATTACAATGAATATATATTGACTTACCACATTCTATACAAGGATCTGTCTTTGTATAGATTCCCAGTCACTTTCTCATTTCTTAGTTCTTTTCTTTCTGTGTAAACTGTTTCCACAAATAGGCAAGGAAATGAGTAGTGTAAACAAGAGGAAAGAGTCTTTGTGATGCATTAAAAATAGGAATGGATTTCCCAGAGTTATTTTAGATCAAAGTCTAAGGAGTCCATTTTGAGACACTTCACAGCAATGGGGGGTTGTTGTCAATAAATCTAGTAATTTGGCTCTTTAAACATTGCTAGATGCTGTAAATTCCTGGTACTTTGTAGCTGTTTCTTCTAAGTCAGCTCTCTCCTTTTTAAGCAAGCATTAAGTCGGGTGTCTCTCTTTTTTTTTTTTTTTTCCATTTCTAAGATACTACAAGGGCAAGCTTGTAGAACGTTCCAGAAATCTGTACTTTTAGTAGGTGCTGCTTCTGGCTTATCAAGAACCTATTTCGTGTCTAAAAATTAAAGAATGTACATAAAGTAACATAACCACACTCTCTGTGACTAACACAAAACTTTTGAGAAGTCCAATCTCAGTTCATTGGAAGAACTGAGGAATCTGAAAAGATAGCACTAGATAATGAAGAACAGTGTGCAGAGATAACTGTGGTGAAGAGACAATCGCTCAATCATTATGGTAGACCAGAAAAAGCGGTTTCACATAAAGTTAATTCTGAAAATTGAATGCACTAAGTATGGCTCTTTTTTTTGTTTGTTTGTTTTATGTCTTTTCCATGCCAGCAGTATGAAAGAAGTAGGAGGAAGCCATAAGCAAGGGAGAGGTCTCCGGCCATCCACCTGTAAGCCCTGCCCTGTGGCCTATGGCAGCCCCGTTTGTGGTTCCGATGGCCATTCCTACTCTTCGCAGGTGAGGACTGCTCTATTTACTCAGTATAAAATAAAAAATGCCTGTTGATCCGTGCTGTGCTTTGAATGTGACATGACCCCGGAGACTCGTGTGCTTGAATGTGGTCCCTATGCATTGGTTTTGCTGTGGAATGTTCTGGAATATTTAGAAGATAGCGTCACCCTGAAAGAATATGCCACTTGGAATGTGATTGGCGATTTTCTAATACGATCCCACTTCCTTATTTAAATCCCCTTCCTTCTTGAGAGCAGGCATAACATAACCAGCTGCCTCGGTTGTGATGATCTACATCCCACACCTCAGTAGACCTCATCCCTCCACAAAATTCTGCAAAATCAAACTACAGAGGTTCATGTCAGACATTTAGACACAGCCACAAAAAAGTAACTGATCCAAAAATTAACTTAAACTAATCAACCATCTGTTTGCGCGGTTCTTTTTGTAAGTTCATTACTTGCTTTTAAGAAATACTTATGACATCATTTGTTAGGAATATAATCTCAAGAGAATTTATTTCTTTTATATGAGAATTTTTGAAATGTTAATGTGGAACACTGAAAAGCAATATTTCCTTCATTTTCTTCTATGGATAAAGCCGGGAATACCACTAATAGTAATTAGTGCTGTAACAGCAATAACAACAGTAGTTCTACACTGAAATCACTATTTTGAAAGTCTCAAATCTAACCTCCTACATCATCTTAATTAAGTGACCAAGAATCCTTTAGAAAGCACTGATATTAAGGAAGTAACAGCAATATGACCAATTTTACACAACTGATTATTTTTAAAGCCAGATTTGGTAACATTTCTACATTAATGACCCAGGTTTTTCTTCTACATCATTCTGAGGTCGCAGTCACTATGTCATAAGATTATAGGATTCACTAGTGTTTAATAACTTAGCTTAGATGAGAAATTGATGTGTGTTCTTTGGTTGGGGATAAGAGATTTACAGCCTCTACATTAATTCTCATAGTTCATTACTGAATTTATTGTTTTACAATCAAGTATTCCCATCAGGTAACAAACACATCAAACAATATCTAATGTATGCATATAGTAATGCACCCATGAAGGATTAATTATGTGTTTTTGATAAATTGTATATGTGAGGTCTTTAAGATAGACTCAGTTTAGTTTATGCCTTTTTTTTAATTACTGTATAGTTAATTCTGGAATTTTTTACTTTTAGAATATTTTGGCTTTGGGGAACTATTATAAACTTTGAGAAATATTTCACTGAAGCATCTCTTGCATTTTGCAATTATAAATCCTATTAAGAATATGAGAATAAAAAACTGGTTCAAGCAATAAAGTTAGACACTGCATATATGTTAAGTATTATATTAATACATATGTATTTATGTATTGCACCAAGTAAACTATTGTAGAGGGAACGCCTTGATAATTGGTCAGCTCATTATCTTTTCCAAAATCTTCTAAGCAGAAGATGAAAATGGTTGAGGGCAGAGACATGGGATCTTTATTCTGCCTTTTGATTCATAGACGCTGTGAGCAGAGTGAATGAAATGATGCTACAGCTTATATAATTGCAGGTACCCCACCAGCAGTTCTGTTATTTAGGTGTTTTCTTTTCAGATTGTGTAATTAGTTCTCCCAAGTTTGTTTATTGTGATCAGCTTAGCAGCAAACAGAACAAAAATTATAAATGATGTTTCCATTGCATACGCTAAGAAGAGGCAAGTCATTATACTGGGGCAGAATCTGATGCCTGGATGGGATAAGAAAGAGGGATTCATAGGGTACAAGATTTTAGATAAATTATAAAATCATGATATTGTAGAATGTATGACTTAGTTGGACTGGAAAGTTATCTCAGTGGTGAAGAACACTTGTGCTTCTTGGGGATGTGGGTTCGATTCCTGATATCCACATGACAGGGTACAATCACCCATAACTTCTGTATAACCAATGCATGGTATCCGATGCTATTGTCTAGTCTCCACAGTTACTAGGCACACTGATCCACAGATAAACATTCAGGCAAAACTCTCATACAATGAAAATAATTAAAACATTAAAAATGTAAGATGTTTTTAAAAAGTGATCTTTTTATTAATTATAATATTGTCATATTAATCAAAATTATAATATTGGAATTCAAACACTGAAGATTGGAACTTTAACAAAGTCATCAACAAAACATTTTAAACTTGCACATACAAAAATAAAATAAAACCTGAACGGACAAATTAGAACAATTCAAATGTAGTTTTACTAAAAAATGTCTGGAGCATATGTGATTTTCATAAAATATATTCCCATAACACTGCCTCCGTTTTATTATCAGAAGTAATTGGCCTCTGTTGAAGCATAGTTAATCTTTCCTCTACTAATAAGAAAGCTAATGGTTTCTGAATTCTTTCAAATTAAGCAATGCCAAACAAAATAAAAATATCACTTCATTCAAAGTAAACAGAGAGGGAATCATTCTTGAAATTGATAAAAAAGATGAAGGTCTCTGCTCCATACTTCAGGCAAAGCCTAATGTGAATTTTGCTCTCAATCTTCAGTGTGAACTAGGAATTATTCTCCAATACTACAGCTTTATAAGAACATGAATGGTAAATCCATCAGTTTATATGAATTGTGCATTACATTTGCTCTGAGAATAAATCAATAAAACAATACTGATGTTTTGGAATTGAACGTGGCATAAAAAAAAAAAAAGGCCCGTGAAGACAGCAATGGATGAATTTAAGCTTTTTTTCTATTGTATTTAGTAATACAATACCTGAAAATTGAACTAAGAAGTGGTGAGTCCCTCAGAAATAGACATTGTTTATAAAATTGTGTGTGAGTGTGTGTGTGTGTGTGTGTGTGTGTGTGTGTGTGTGTGTGTAGACAAACTAACTGAAATGTTTGTCTATTTCATCCAACAACTCCCAGCTTCTGCTGCAGATACGCTACTCAAGGTGGTGGGGATGAGACCCTGTAAATAGACATTTATAGACTCACCAGGTGAATTTGTGTATAGGTATTGTTGAGAAATGCTATGGAATTTCTTCATGTATGTTTGAATTCTTATGATTATGTATATGCATATGTATATAATATTAACATTAAAGAAGAATTTGTTGTATGTTTTCATGTGACAATATTTTACTATAAATATCAATTTACTATAAATATCAATAAAGGCAGTGGTGGTGCATGCCTTTAATCCCAGCACATGGGAGGCAGAGACAGGTGGATCTCTGTGAGTTTGAGACCAGCCTGGCTTGCAGAGTAAGCTCTATAACAGGCTCCAAAGTTACAGAGAAATTTGTTGGAAAAAAACAAAACAAAACAAAAATGCCAATTTTAAAACCACGTGTTTTATGCTTTCTTTCATTTGTTTTTCCTTAACTGAGATATGTTATTCCTTTTAGTTGTTATTAATTCTCATTATTGTATATGTACACTGAACTCTGATTATAGAAAATTTGTGATAACTAACAATTATAAGTTTTAGGCAATATGTTGATATTTAATATTATCTTCCTTTGCAATTTTTCTTTGTTTTAGTTGAGACTGTTTGTTAAGAACAAAAGTCAGAAAGGCATATATGCTGCTCCTTTTTGAACATTTTTATTCAAACTCAGCTTGATTTTGTAACTAACTATTCAAATCAAAAGTAAAAACAACAAGCCAACAAACCAAAAACAAAAGACAACAAAAACAAGCTACCACCACATCAAACAAACTTGCATGAATGCAGGATATGGATTGGTGAGAGAGAAAGGTTCATGGCAGAGGTGGCGGGAGACAAGAGTGACAAACACATATAAATAACAATCTCCTTATTTGTTTCAAAAGGAACTCCATTGTTATTGGATTATTTGTTCTTTTGATGACCAATTTCTTGAGTTCTTTGTATATTTTGGAGATCAGACCTCTGTCTGATGTGGGATTACTGAAGATCTTTTCCCATTCTGTAAGCTGTTGTTTTGTCTTGTTGACCATATCCTTTGCTTTATAGAAGCTTTTCAGTTTCAGGAGGTACCATTTGTTAATTTTTCTCTCAGTGTCTGTGCTGCTGGGGTTATATTTAGAAAGTGGTCTCCTGTTCCAACGCATTCAAGTGTATTTCCCACTTTCTCTTCTATAAGTTTAGTATGGCCTGCTTTATGTTTTGGTCTTTGATCCATTTGGACTTTTGTGCATGGTGATAGATATGGGTCTATTTTTATTCTTCTACATGTTGTTATCCAGTTTTGCCAGCAGCACATGTTAAATATGCTTTCTTTTTTTCCATTTGATAATTTTTGCTTTTTTGACAAAAATCAGGTGTTCAAAGGTGTGTGGATTAATATCTAGGTCTTCTATTCGATTCCATTGGTTCTCCTGTCTGTTCTTAAGTTCTCTGCTTCCCTCCCTGCCTCTCCCCTTCCATTCAGCCCTCTCCCACGTCCTCATTCTCCCAGTTTACTCAGGAGATCTTGTCTTCTTCTACTTCTCATGTTATGAGAATCTCTCCCCAGTGATTTTATATGATATCATATACTTTTATTAATTTAGATAGCAAAATGTTGTAATAAATTATCTGGAATGAATCTGAGGCATTTTACCATTGATTTAAAACACCTCCTATTTTCACTAATAGTTATACCATATTGAATGAAAATTTCAGGTGCTGCATCTACTAATGTTTCATACATCTCACACTTTTCCACATGTATAATTAACCTCTATTTATATACATAGATTAAATACCTCATTTCCTTTGATTTTATCCCTTTACTCACTTTTCCTTGACTTCTCAGTCTGGTTTAGTATTATAGCACAGTGCTTCTTCCGCATACTTATGTGAGCCACAATTTAGAGAAAAACGCTTAATATCTTTTAGCATTTTATAGAAATCTACTTACATGCTTTTTATGTGTAAAGGAGAAAAATTTAAATATCTTAGAATAGAATAATATTAAATTGGTATTCAACAGCCACCATTGACTAGACTAATATTATGGTTTATATAATGTTCATCAACGTATTAAAAAGTAATACTAGCAATTACAGTGTTATTACATAATGCATGTTATATCCTTACATAATGTTCCTTACTTAATGAAACCATTGTATATCAAATTGAATAGCTTTGTTTTATAAATACCCACAAACAGATTAAAAGAAATTATTTTTTAACAAATTCTTAACATTTTATAACATGGTAGAATTTATACTTACTTCCTATCATTATAAGCACAATAGTTATTTGAGTTGCTATAAAAAGAAATTATAGTTGATAGCTTTACTACTGCATGCCAAATTAATAGAACAATAATATCACATAATAATCTGTTGTTTTTGAATTCATTTTATAAAACAAAATTAAACATTTT
This sequence comes from Microtus ochrogaster, assembly GCF_000317375.1. Taxonomy (NCBI): domain Eukaryota; kingdom Metazoa; phylum Chordata; class Mammalia; order Rodentia; family Cricetidae; genus Microtus; species Microtus ochrogaster. The sequence continues at coordinate 113,468 of NW_004949121.1, forward strand.
TCAGAAATAGCGTTAACTAAACCTTAATCCTAAAACTTAGATGCAACAAATTCTGAAATTAGAGCCAAGTACAAGCTTATATAGTTAGCCCAAGTGCTATCCTAGGAACATGATGCTGGCACATTTATTATGTGTGGATTCCACATGAATTATCTCTTTGTAAGATCAATTATTCATCAGTTATCTAAACAAAAACAAAAATGCTGCAACAATGGCAGGCAATATGATAGATTTGAAAGAGCCCTCAGAATGTGTGAGGCCTATCTGATTTAGAGTTAGCATTTCATAAAGCCACTGTGGGTCTTACAGACCACATATCTGGTGTAAGAATGATACTTATTCAGTAGCAAAAATTATCATTGCCTGGTTTTCCTTCAAGGAAGATCTACTAGTGCACAGGGAAAACACTGAACAGGCAGAATACTTAGAAATGGGGAGATGTTGCAAATGGAGCCTGTAAATGATTCATGTTGACAGAAAAGGACATGTGACCTTCCAGGCTATAAGATGATAGGTTTTGAAATCCTGTTAGAACACTCAACCCTTTCACTTGTGTTTAGAGTGACAGCATAAGAACCATCTACTGAACTGTTTGACTTTTTCAAGCAAAAGAGCAGTGGCGATCTACTAGCAACCAAAAGTATTCACAGTAGAAAAGAGAAAGATATAATTGTGTTGTGACTTAGGGTCTGACCCCAGCCGAATTTCATTGTAAAGTTAGGCAAATCATGAAAGGTGGTGAGTGAGATAGGTGTGGGTAAGACACTTGAAACCCTATTTATGGCCTTATAAGGCTATCTTCACCAGGAGTGAGAAACACAGAAGATACTTGGAAAGACAGAAAACCATTAATACCCCTCCTTCCTTCAATTTCCTCAGACTTAAGGAACACCTGTCACTCTTCTATCACCACAAAACAACTAGATTTCCTTAACGGAAGGAGCTGAAATTCCCCATTCCTACGAATCATCTAGGAAACAACAAATCCACATATGCTGTTCATCAACGTTCAATCTAGGAAAGGCAGGGGCCTTATGTCAAATTGAGGCCGATCGTGTTCCCATCTTAGGTCTACGTGGACAACACTCTGGGGAGTGCAAGTAGGTGAGATGAAGAACTGAGTTTATAACACTGTAGCTGCTAAAGGTATAAGTGCTAATCATAGTTTACAACAACCCCATAAGCCTGGCATTGCTTTTTGGAAAGTAACAAAAGACGCTGAATGTGTAAATATGTGATATATTCACCAAGAATTACATATGATCCACCAGGTTACTGTCTGGTTGTTAAAACACTTACCATATAACCAGCTTGAGGACAACATGTCTGAATTGGTTTGCTTTTCCAAGCTGTAGTAAATTTTGCACACACTCACATACCCCTAATATATGTGTGTGTATACATACACACACACACACACACACATATACTGACATACATAGATAAACAGACAGACAGATAGCCTTATATATAGACTTTTATTACCTAGGAACATCTCAGAATATACACTACTCTTGCAGAACAGAATTGAAAGTCCATCCAGATTGCCTTACTGAATTGTGTGAACCATGTGGTAAGAGTTGTGGAATCATAAATCCTTTAGAACACAATTTCTAAGAGATTTTGCCAATGTTTTATATACCACAATGTAGATAAAATTGAAGGCTCATGAAGTATCTTTTTGATAATTCTATTACTGAGAATATTTGTTGATAAAAGGTATAGTATCATAGAATCTCAACAGCTTCCACATCCCAAAAAGGGCATAGTAATATCAAATAACATAATAAATGGATCAAAATAAGCTACTCAAATAGAGAGGCAACATTATATGAAAAAGGTGTCAACAAACATTTGGTGCTCAAAATTTATTTTGCTCTTTGGAGCCCCAAAAATGGAAACTATTAGAAAGCTAGTTGGGTATATGTCAAGTCAAAGTCTTTGGTTAATGCCTATGAAAGAATAAATAAAATGTCTAAATGAGGACACATTATCATACTCTCTTCAGTGCCCAAATGACCTAAGCTTTATTTAAAGTGATATCATCAGAAGAATTCCCTCCAAGTTCAGAGACTCAGTTCACCCTAGGAAGCTTTCTACAAGCCCACCTGTACTTTTTGTAGCTAATTAGTCTTGACCAGTTCTAAAAACCCAATATCCAAGGGTTCTGGTGTTGTGTGGTAGCAAATGAGTGTCATCCCAATTTGAAGCAAATTTGTACTCTCTATCCTTTGGTACTGGATTTGAGAACACATATTCACTTGGTGTGGGTCACTTGCTTTAATAAGGAGGGAATATAATAAACAATTGCAATGTACAAATAAGTTTCCCTAAATCAAGCTTTTGGTGAGAACAGGAAAAGTTTTCTAAAATAATGTGTTATTCTTTCAAGAGGGTGTCACATATAGAGAATGATAATTCAATTTCCACTATGATGAAGATGGTTATACTGTGTTTGTTTCTATATTCCACTTCTGACTGAAGATATCACGCCTGTGATATTTCTGTGTGAATTGTGTGTCCCAGTTGGATAAATGGATTTAAAGTTGTATCTGTTCTTAGTTTCTTCCCTTTGTCTTTCACGGGAAATAGCAGAGTGAAGATTAGAGGAACAAGTAGAGGTGTTTTTCCGTGGAAAGTTAGTGCCAGCTAAAAGAGAGAAAGCCTACATGTTTGTTCTCACTGTGTTTATAGTGTTGGTCCTGGGTTTACTAGAGAAATATATCAGTTCAAGAAAAATTGAGACCAAAAGTGATTTCTGTTTTTTCATTCTTCCCAATTTCTTCTTTTACTATAATAAAATGCTATGGTTTCAATAAGGAAAAGATAATTGCAGTTGTTCTTTATTGATAATTATGTCAATGAAAGATCCAATTGTTACTAGAATGATGAAAATCCTGCATGAATCAAATACCTTCACTTTATAACCACTTTCATATGTCATGTTCATTACTGCATTCATTCCTTCCCCAAACCCTTTACCTTTAACTTTTCCTATTCATTCCCTCATGTTATAATGTACTCACTTGGACATTTGTTTGTGTATATATGTCTGCTGGCTAGATTCCACAGATGAGAAAGTTTTTCTTTCTCAAACTATGTAAACTCAATATACATTCTTTATCTATCAATTTTCCTGAATATTTTTAACTTCATTTCTTTAAAACAAATAGTATTCCTACATATATTTTAAATGTTCACCATCACTTCATCTGTTGGTTAGCAACTTCTTGGATGCTAATTCCTGTTATATTGAATAAAGTAGAAGGAAAATATTTTGGACCAGTTACATGAGTCATTCAGCTACAACTAGGACTGAAACTAGGACTCTTTGTGAAAATATGCCAATCTCATTTCAAGGACCACAGAACACTGCACAGAAACTGCCTAACATACTCTGTGATGAACAGTATGGGCTCATTCAAAAAAGGCCACTTTCTACTGTGATTTTGCTGTTTCAACTGACTTTAATTTCTTGGTTTTTATGAATAGTTAAAATAATGTGTTTGCAACAATATTTTGACTTGAAAAAGGTCACTTTAGTGAACACTCAATAACAATTTTCTGGGGGGAAAGAAGGACAGGAACTTGAGAGTTTATCTTTTGATAGACCAATGCCTACCAAGAATTGGTAGTTTTGTGGTTTTTATTACTTTATAAATAATAGGAATTAAAATTTCCACTCCATCCAGTTCCCCCACTCCCCCTTCCCCCCTCCCCCTCCAGTCCTAAGAGGGGCAGGGTACCCTGCCCTATGGGAAGTCCAAGGCCCTCCTCCCTCCAGCCAGGCTAAGGAAGGTATGCATCCAAATAGACTAGGATCCCAAAAAGCCAGTACATGCAGTAGGGACAAATACCAGTGCCATTATTATTGGCTTCTCAGTCTGCCCCAATTGTCACCCACAATCAGAGGGTCAAATTTGATCTCATGCTCCATCAGTCCCAGTCCAGCATGCTTTGGTAAGCTCCCATTAGTTCAGGTACACTGTCTCAGTGGGTGGATCCTGACTTCCTTGGGCATATTCTCCCTCCTTTTGCTCTTCATCTGGACATTGGGAGCTCAGTCCAGTAATCTCATGTGGGTCTCTGTCTCTATCTCCATCTGTCCTCAGACGAAGGTTCTATGGTGATATTCAAGATAGTCATCAGTCTGACTATGGGAATTTGTAGTTTTGACTGTGATGAGATTTAAAGCAAAAAAGTATTGTTTTTGGAGCACACCCATGTTTGTGTGCTGGGATGAGAGGAAATGGATGTTCTTCTGTTCATCCTAGTTGTGATTAGCAGATTTTTGTGTCACTACATAATGGATGCCAAAAGCACTTCACTCACCCTTAGTTAGAAGTGTCCCCATCTATTCCCAGATCATTGAAGAGAAGGTATCCTCATTTAGAACTTATACCCTAAGCCATCTGCTATGTCCCTTTTGTAGATTTCATTTTGAATAGGTGTGACTGGACCATGGCAAAAGGAATCTCTTGTATACGGCATATCTGATTATGTTTTCTACTTCCTTGACAAATGACTGTAAGATAACCATCCTGTGACTAGTATTAGAAACCTGCTCTGGCTGTGCCTTTTTTTTTTTTTACTTTTTCTTTTTTTTTTTATTGAGAAAGGAAAAAAAAATTTCCCCCTCCTCCCAGCCTCCCATTTCCCTGCCCCTCCTCCCACCCTTGTCCCCTTCCCCCCACTCCTCTCCCCCTCCCTCTCCAGTCCAAAGAGCAGTCAGGGTTCCCTGCCCTGTGG
>NW_004949121.1:123119-153295 GCF_000317375.1 Microtus ochrogaster
AAGAAGTTCAAATGGCCAAAAGACACTTAAGATCATGCTCAACCTCCTTATCGATCAGGGAAATGCAAATCAAAACAACTTTGAGATATCATCTTATACCTGTCAGAATGGCAAAAATCAAAAACACCAATGATAGCCTTTGTTGGCTATGCTTTTTTTTTTTCAATTTGTCATGCTTAAACATTTCCAGGGTTGTTACTCTAGTTGGTGGTGAAGCTGAGAGAGAGTGGCCTGACAATGAGGTAGGCTAAATTCTCATGCAATACAAAACTTTATTCAGAAGATCAGACATCTTATATTCTGAGGGTTAAGGAGAGTCATTTGAATAAAGTAAACAATAGAGAAGACAAACCTCACATAGAAAAACATGTTTTTCCATAGAGGTATATGAGTAAGAACAGCTGAAGTAAGTGCTGTCCTATCAGCTAGACCTGGGAGGAATACAAGAACAGAAAAACATTCTATGTTTAGAAGAAATTGAGGCCACAAGACTCAAGTCTTGTTTTCTCACAAGCACTCAGAAATTTCTTCACACAGCATGATTCTTGAATCATGTTTAACAACTCACGATGCAGATTTGTAATCAGAAATGCATCAAGCACGTCTTTCTCTACAAGATTTGCATTATGTCTATTTATGGATTAGCAAGAATGTCCTTTCTGTGGTACTTTGGCTCACTTATACCTTGCTCTATATTTCAGCCCCTTGCTAATTAAGAAATTAAGCATCGTTAATGAAAAATACAATCAGTGGATAGAGATATTATTTGAAAGAGAAATTTTCAATATTCTAATGTTCTTTATTTGAACTGTTTCCTAAAAGTTCCTTACTTTTCCCACAAAATTAATCTAATAATATTAACCTTAAGTGCTTTCTTGGTTAAGTGAAGTTATAAGGTCCGTTATCCACAGAGTATATTACATATAGATCTGATTTTGTTGTTCTTTCCAGTAATGTGTAGAGTAAAAGTCATTTCGTTGGATCATTTTAAGGAGAAAATGTTTCATTTATGAGGAAGTATTTTGCAAAGATAATTTCAGCTAATTATATAAAATTTAAAGAGAACTTTTGATTATCACTATGAAACTTTGCTAATAGGTGTTATTTACAATAATATTTATATGAAACTTAATAAATTATTATTATGTATTATATTTATAGTGACTACCAACATAAAAATGGATCAGTATTTTTCTCCAGAAACTATATAATTCACATTCATAATAAACATATTTATGAATTGTATTTATTTTCACAGCCTCATGTATGCTTCCTGATTACTTCTGACCCTACACTCTTTTAACTTTAACTATTTTTAGCACCATCTCCTGTCTATGGGTCATATTGTTGTTTTGTGGCTCACTGAGCTTAAACTTGGGGTCCTAGTTGTGACCATGTTTTTAAATATCTCTGTTAGGGCCTATTCGACTCTCCAGTGGGGCATAACTAAAAATATGACCCTTATCCCCAAAAATTATATTAGTGGCAAATGTATCAACAGGGAAGTGTAAAGTTCAGTGAAGCCCTCTGCCATCTCTTCATGGCTGCTGGCAGACCAACTCCTGCTCAGAAAAGTCATTTACTTTTAAGAACTGTGTCATCCCCAGACGATGGCACTTCACAGTTTCCTTCCTTTTATATGCTTCTTATATTCTACCATCAATATTTCCTAAACCTTAGTTGGAATGAAATAAATAGTATTTTTAAAAAAAACAGTACTTTTATTTTACTGCCCATCCACCACATTACATGAAAACACACAAAATTCACTCTTAAAATTAACCACTTTTAAGCCAGACATGAATGTGAAATAAGACATTTTTGAATAAAGCAACAATAAATCAAAATTCTAAAATTAATTTTAGTACAGACTTACACGTTTGTCAATTAGTCACTCAACATTAATCTTAAACATTTTGTAAACCATGTAATGAATAAAAATTTCATATCAAGTTGAAGGAATATTAAAGTAATAAGTTGACAGAAGTTACAGTAAAATACTAAAATAACTAATTTCACTCTCATTAAAACATTTGTAATTAATTACATATCTCTACTTTAGATATTGAGCATGTTACAGTTTTAAAATTCATTGGGATTTTTCATAAAAAATAATTTTTACAGTTATTAAATCACTGGATCAGTTTTGGAAATTTTGTTCCAGTGAAGGAAATATTTCTGAATTGCAAACTTGTTCAAAAGTGGCCACAGTTTAGTAATTTGTTTCAGAGACAGTTAAGGATTCTGTTGTCTATAAAGATTTTTTTCAACAAGAAAGCATTGAAGTATTGGAGGATGTTAGTGATATGATTAGTCACTGGGTGAGTGTTTTGCTTCCTGATGTAAGCTGAATTAAATTACCATCCTGTGTCTTTCACATTGGAGCCAGAACGTCTACCTCATTTAATTTTAAAATAATTTTCTCTGAGCAAATTATGGAGGTAACTTCTAAAGAATTCATGTTACATCAGAATTATCAGAAACAGTCCTTTTGTGTAGGAAGGTAATCATCACCTCTTACAATATGGATTTAGATTAAAATCTTTTAATCATATCAAATATTCAGTTATAAAATATGATATTAAGGATTTCAAGATAATCGTGTTTAACATTTTATAATGTGTCTCATTTGTAGAAAAATCAATTCAGGCCAAACCAAAACTACACTGAAATATAGAATCCCTTGTTTTGTAATATTTTAGTTGTTCCCTTTAATTCTGGTAGATTCTGTTAACTACTCTGCAGAAACTCTGGCTCATAATATCTCAGGGATTAGGTAAGAGACTCATGCACATTCTTGAACTTCTGGGAAAAATGGTATTATCCTAATTATTTTATAGAAGGGTTTGGAGAAGAAGATTTGAGAAAATAGCCTTATACTGTTTATTAATTTATCTCTGGATTTAATAAAAAGTCTTGTGTTATAAAGTTATAGAAGTACCTCATATTTATTAAAATCTGAGAGTTAGACACACTCCACTTACAAACTTTGCAAATGATGATTTTAAAGGATATATACACATATATGGTTTGTGCATGTATTCACAATATATATATCTACATAAAATGAAGGCAAGTATATCATATTCTAAGAATGAATACAAGATCTATGCTATATTGAACTTTGTATGTACATTTGATTTTTACAAAATTAAAAGTAATGATACAATTATTGCATGTTTGACAACTTATAAATGCAATTTTTTCTATGATTTGTTAATGTGGCACTTGAGCGTGCAAGTTGATGACTTAAGAGACAAGCTTGTATCCCAATAATAGAGTCAAGTAAGAGAGATATGCCATACATACTCAAATGACTGAAACAAAACAGGAACATATCCAAAGGACAGCATAGGCGATGTACTTTCAATTTCTATATTATTCTTCTGTCCATTTGTAATTTAAAGTTCTGTAAAACAGAATATGAATGATCTATGATTTCTGGGCTATTGTATTCTGGGCTGTGACTTCTAACAAAATGACACCCTGAGTAGTTATAGCACTGTCTTGTCCATAGAAAAATTAGTTATAAAGAGTGTGTAGGATGTCTCCTAGCAATATAGATATAAATGAAAACACTTTGAAATTACATATATAAATAATATGCCTAGTTTTCTCTAACTTTCTATTGCCATAATTAAGCCTAAATGTATTTGAGTAATATTTTATTTCCTTTTTTATTTACACAGTGCAAACTAGAATATCAGGCATGTGTCTTAGGAAAGCAGATTTCTACCAGATGTGAGGGGCGTTGCCCATGTCCATCCAATAAATCCACAAACACAGGAAGAAATGTTAAGAGAGGTAAGTGCTACAGATTCATTTACAGCTTTATATACAATCCACTATTCCAGAGTATTTCACAATAAATAGTAATTAATCAACCTGAGAAAAGTTTGCTTTTATAAGTATAACTACCTATAAGGATAGACTCCTTTGTTAGCTTATTATCACTTGAACCTCAGTTATCTAGATCAATCCTCCCCATACCATTCACACTTATTATAAAAAAACAAGGTGAAATTTACAGACGGTATTTTTTTTGTATTTGGTAACCAAATCTGAAATCTCTAAAGTATTTTGTTAATTATTAGATTTAAAATGTATGGATTTAACCTGATAATTTTAGGCTTAGGCATCGAAACTTATTTGAGCACATATAAAATTACTTGAATGTTGATGTTATAAAGGAGATGCCTATCCAGTGTGCAGTGTACTTATGCATCTGAATTTCAATGGAACAGTTTTAGGAATAAAACATTTCAGTAACTTCATAAGTAGTAACTTGTGTTTTCTTAGATTATCTCCTGAAATTTTTAGTGTCTTGTGTGTGTGTGTGCACATGTTCATGTGTGTATGCATTTGCATGTGTGTAAAATTGCCGTTATGCTTTTGGAAAGGTCAACAGAGTTCCAAAATTAACATTTGTATTTATAACTGTTTGACTCTTCTAATTTGAGAATTATCATTTCATGGTAGAGAAGTATTCATTACCAGTCTTTTTTTTTTCCATTACTAGTCTTTTCCTGAAAATTTTTATATAATGTCTACAAGGTTAGGAAAATGTGTTTTCATGTCAAATTTCCTTAAATCAAATTATACTACTTTCAACATGGAATCCTGGATTTATGTATTATAATAAAATGCCAAAACTAACCAGTTTGTAAATAGCATTGGTTAATTTGTGCTCATGGCTCGGTGATTTTAGTACTTGACTTTGATATGGTATCACAGTATAGAACTATGGGAAAGGCAGGAGGAGAGTCCACCTCACAGTAGCCAGGAAACAGGACAGTTTCCAAATCACTGTCAAGGGCTTATGTTCCAAGAACTAACATCCTTCATAAACTTCAAATACCTAGTGTGGATTTTCTCCCACTGTCTAGTAGTGGCACAGACTTGGAAGCTGAAATATTCAGTCCACGAACCTTTAAGGAACATTTAAATATTTAGGCAATAGTATAGCTGTTGACCATTGTTCTGAACCCATGATGAATATGTTATCTTAGACCTATAGTGTGAAACCTAGTAATGCCAATTTTTAACGTATCAGTCAGTAAAATAATTCAGATGAATATTTTAAATAAAATCATATGAAGACACTGGCGATTGTTAAACACCTAATCATTGTTCAAAAGAGAATCAATCAATTTTAAAGTAGTCAGTGAATACCCGGTGTTCTCCAGGTGGCTGAGATGCCTTCTAGTCATAGCCATATGCTTTACACATGGCTTCTTTTGTCTCACAGTAGAAGAGACTAACTTCCAAGCTTTGTCACTCATGTATAATTTTCCTGTCCAGTTTTTTTTAATATGTTCTAAAATTGGCACAATGAATATATCAATTATCTCTACACCATCTTGAGCTTATTATAATTTTCTTTCAACTGAGGTCTTTATATCTGTGCTGTTCTCACTCTTCTCTCCAGTGAATACATTTCCACAGTTGAAGTGAAGACTTCTAACTGTGGTAATCACTTCAGACATGATATAAATCCTGCCATCTTTTATATCATTTATTTTATGTATAGTCCATTAAAAACTTTTGAAATGTTGTCTTTATAAGTATCTTCACCTAAATTACCATGGTCCTACAATAAGCTTTTTGTTTAATAATATTTCACAATTTCAAACTTGCTTTTGAATGAGGAAATGTGTTTTATATGGTATCACATTATCATGTTATTTCATAAACTGTGATAGAATGCCAATTTGGGTTAAATTAGGAAAGTAACACATCTATAAAGTAGAACCCCACAGGGAATAAACAATAATCGTTTTGTATCATTTAAATTTTAATTACAGTATTTTTATTAATGTGTCATGAAGCAAACTTTTCTTAACGTCATACTATCAATTGTGCATCCTAAGAGAGGTAAGAGGATTGTGAACTAATTCTGCTCTGACAGATTGTCAGGGCAAAGTTAGAACAGGATTTTGCCAGCTAATGTGGAAAAGTAGTACAGAAAATTTTGAATGTCATTTCTCTACGGTGCCAAAGGCCAAGAGACATGGGAAATGTAAAACTCAGTTCAGCATCATTTCTAATCTTCCACCTGTCATTTACAGTAGAAGCGTGTCTTAGGGCGTCTGTGCAGTGCAGGAAATTCTTTTTAATGTCATATTTGTTAGAGAAGCAGTGAAAAGGAAACTCCACTCTGAAATAGTTCTTCAATCTTTCTGATCCTCCCTCTGAGGTCAAATAGATATAACACCAAGTTTTCAGTTTATGAATTTCAGAGTGAACCTTTTAAATTTGCTTGAACTTTATCAGTAATAATAAAATAGGTTTTACTTACAAAGTAGAAGGAAGCATATTTTATCATTATTCTCTAAATATAGTTAGTCCTTAAGGGATGTACATAAATTGGTCGAACAATTACATGTTAACATCATAAATGAATCATAAATAATTTACAGTTTTAGAATTCTGAATTTTGACTATAGACAAAGGTATAAACTAATAGCAATAAACCACTTGAATCAAATTTTCACATATTTCACACTTACAGCTTTCCCTCTTTTAAAAACATCCAGAGCAGGGCGGTGGTGGCGCACGCCTTTAATCCCAGCACTTGGGAGGCAGAGGCAGGCGGATCCCTGTGAGTTCGAGACCAGCCTGGTCTACAAGAGCTAGTTCCAGGACAGGCTCCAAAACCATGGAGAAACCCTGTCTTAAAAAAAAAATCCAGAGCATCACCTAAAGGAAATAATGTTCAGTCATAATATATATTTTTCGAAAGTCGTATCCATATAATTATAAGAATGAGGCCATTTCAGCTGATCATAAAGACCATGGCATGTTTGTATAGCCAGGAAAATATAAAACTTATTGTAAACATAAAGTCAAAATAGATCATTTTCTTAATTTTAGTATATTCATGTAAATGCAATTATATATGCTAAAGGAGACTTAGATCATCAAAGACCAAGAACTTCAAGAAAGAGCTTAGAAAAAGATCATATTTCCTTGTAACTTGAAAATGTTACCCTAGACATATAGTTCATTTCAATAGTTCATAAGCAGAGCAAACCACACATCTATAAAATCGAAAGTTCTGTTTGTTATTCCTTTGATTCTTTAGGGTCAGTACATTATTTATTTTGCCTTTTCTGTTCTAACTGGAGCATGAATTATGTCTTATGCTTACTGTATTTATGGGTCTTGGAAACTTCAGTTTCCTTTTGTGTCTTTGCTTGACCCCTGCCCCCAGGCTTTATGGCATCAGGGTGCGTGCATCCGGAGCTGCTTCAGCTACCATTGTCTATCATCATTGCGGCAACTATATCAAGGTGCCAGCTGAAAACATGATTTTAAAACAATGTCTTATTTGGTCATGACATCTTAGCCAGCTAATGGGCCTATAGCTTCACGTTGGTATCTTCCCTCCTGAAGATGCAGAGACATTTGGGTGGTTTCTTTGTTTTTGTTTTCTTACTTTCTGTTTATTTATTGAAGCTCTGTCCTGTATCCATGGCAGCTTTCACTTATTTGTTAGTTGGCTAAGTACTAAAAAAAAGCATTAGCAGTGAATTTCATGTTTCTCAGGAAACACGTACAAACATACAAAAAGAATGACTGTATTCCTTCTAGCTAAAACAGAAGTTATTCAAAATATATTTATGATGTATATTAGTCATTACCCCCAATTTCTTTGAAAGAAAGATGAATCAGCCTTACAACATAAAATGTAAGAATGGAAGCAAAGGGAGATGATGGCTCGATAGGTGAAAAGCATGTACTTCTCGTTCAGAGAACCAGACCTCAGCACCCAGAACCCATGCTTTATAGTTCACAACAACGTGTAGATCCAGATTCCTCTGCTCATCTCTATGGAGACACATAGACATAGAGTACACAGTTACAGTGATTCCCACACTCATAAAGATAAATAAAATTAAAAACACATGTTTTGTAGAAGGAATTAAAAGGGAAAACATGTTGATCTTTCTTCTTTAGAAATATTACAATTATTTTAAACATTTAATGTTCTCATTCTTTTTACTTAGGTTGTACGACAGAACAAATGTGTAAACAAGTTATACTCAGGGTTTATTTGATGACTCTAAAATAGAAAAGGAAAAGTCAAGGATTTTAACATTATGGTTTGCTCTAATGCTTGCATAGTTAACACTGGCAGACTTGAGTATCTAATTTGGGATATGTTTAACATTGATTACTTTAACTTCACATCAGCATTTTGCATTTTGTAAAATGAACAACACTGTCCCATCATAATTCTTGCTGATTTGGCAAGAAACCCCACCGCAACACTCGACTAATCATTCGTCAGTTGAGATCAACAGAGCTGTGTCCATTAGCAGAGTGGCAAAGTTATAACTTTCTGAATGATTAATGAGACACCGACTCAGCTTCTCCACAAACTAAATTTTCATTTTAATTGAGTTTTCATAGAACACAGTTCTCAAAAACATTGTTTAAGAATATTAGTCTACTTATTCAAAGGATAAAGTTTAGTGAAAGTGTACATGAGTAGAATTAAAATAATATCAGGGCATCATAGCATATAAAGTGAGATAATAGTGATATTGTACACGATTTGGGTCAGAGACAATATCATCTATATTTAGTAAGTACTCATTTAGAATTTGTAGAGAGATAATAAAATATACCTTTTTTATATTTGTCCTGTATGATTGAAGAAATGGAACTGTAGTGGTAAAGCTTGGCAGTTTCAGCAACTTTGTCTTATTTCGGACGTATGAGTAGATAAAAAGATGAATAGCCTTATAAGTAGATTACTGTTTCCCAGAGGAAGCTGGGTTTTCTGAGATTCATTTTCTGAAATAAACTTGAATATTGTGGAGCATTCCCCTGAGAACATCTAAATGTCAACTTTGAGAAATGTTAACTTATAACCATAGGTTGCTGTAGATGATATTTGATATAGGATTCAGTTCATATTTTGTATTTCTATAATGTGTAGCTTTAGCAGCAAAAACGAGCCCTGAAAGCATAGCAGCAAAATCACAAAAGTATCACAATGGCATAATAATTTGAGGTCAGCACATTCATCCTCTTAAGCATACAATTGAAATTAAAGGAAGCCATTTAATGGCACAAACTATTTTTAATAATGTTATTTATTCATTCATTCCACAAGTAATTTATACAAAAAACATATAGCATATATAACATGTAAAAATATGTATGCATGAGTGTGAATCATCATTTTCAAGTGAACAAAGACTTTATGTTAAGTGATAAGATTTTTTTGCTTCTCTGTTTATATATGTACATATGTATCTAAAATTGCTAATATCACGGTTAAAGATACTACAAAACATTTTCTCAATTTACATGTCCAATATTAAATTTTTTATCATACCTAAAATTTAAGCATTTTGCTTTTGTTTACTTTTAGGTTAACCTATAGAATTCACCTTTTTAAATACTTGAAACTATTAAGCAATTACTTTTAATTAATATTTAGCCTTATTCGGTGCACTTCATTATATTTTTCATGCAGTATTCTTATGAGAGGTGCATGTCAAATGTATCTTTTAAAAATAAATAATGGTAACTCTTCTGTAATAACAAGGAGTTTCAGCTTAGCCATTTGGAAGCCCTTCATACTCTAGTGGATAAAAGAGTTGTGTCATATTTATAGATTAAAAGAACAATTACATTTTTAACTCTCTCCTCTTATATTCCCATTTGGGATACTTAAGAAGTAAGGATTATGTACTCCTTTATATCTATACACAAGACATTACTGCGATAATCATCATTTCATGATAACCATATTGTTCTTCATCTAGAAGAAGGCAAAGAATTTGAAAAGAGTGTAGGTGCTATTTCTTTATAGAACATCGCTTAGTTTGCTAACACACTTTCTACAAATTCCATTAAAATTTTACTAACTTCACCAAGGTTCTCCTTGACATTTCCTGGGATATTTGAAAATGTTTGCTCACCCAATATGGCACACTGACCACAGACCAATGAAATAGTTTCACACAAGTCTGTTTTGATGAACTGCAGGAAGAGTTTTTCTCCTACCTGCCAGTTCACAAATACCCAGCAGCCACTTCCCAAATTACAACACTAAGGCTTATGTGAAATATGAATGATTGGACAATAGCTCAAGCTCATTACTAACTCTTACATTTTAAATCAACCCATATTCCTTATTTACTCTCTGCCACATGGCAGTACCTTTATTAAAAAGGCACGTCCCTCTGTTGCTCCCTCTGTATCTGTTGGCATCTTTTTTGACTCCACCCTTCTTCTTCCCAGCATTCTGAGTTTGGCTTTCTCTGCCTAACCTCCTTCTGTCCAGCAATAGGCCAGTGAGCTTGTTTATTAAACCAATTATAGTGACATATACTCGCATAGTGTACAGAAGGATTATTCCACAGCATTGAACCAGTGAGTTTAATTAGATTACTTACAGGAGTTTGGATGAATACAACTATATCACTGAAAAGTCTACCCCACCATCAGTGGTGACTCAAGAAAAAGAATGAAAAATAAAAAATCAGTTGTATCCCAATAATCCCTGCACATTAGGAAGCATTGTTTCATTATGGATAAGGATGTTGCATTGAATGGGCTTCCAATACATGTTAAGATCATAGAAAGTGGCTTAACCTTTTGAAAATGGCACCTTGACCTCTTGCTGGTTCTGATTTCCATGGCTTATGCAATCAATATTCCTGCTAATCCCTAGTGATTTGGATCTACGCATCATCGGTCCCATACCCCATCAATCTATCTTAACAGTTCAATAGGCCCAATCAAGCTGAGAACTGCATTGTTGCTTGGTATACTAAATGCAATGCTTAAGATTGTGTGTAACAAACATATTGTAAAAGAGAACTAAGTTTTAAATATTAAGACTTCAGATGAGAATAAGTATGAGATCATAATACCCAGGTTTGGCATGAAGTAAACTACAATTGACAGATTATAGTGTCAATTAATTAAAATTCTAAGACCAACTTGCCTCAAAACCCTGTAAAATTTTAGGATTCTTGACACAGTATTATTATGTAAAATCATATATTTAGAATGGTCATAATATGAGCAAGAAAAGCCCTCATTTGAACTGGAAATACTATGTTGTAGAATCTAGAGGAAAACTGATACCCTATAACTTGGAAGTGGTTAAAGGTACATAAGCTTTATATCAGTTCAACAAAATGCCAGAAAAAAAGTCAACTAAGAGAGAAAGGGCCTAAAATTTTCAAAGTTTCAGTCTGTGGTTACTCACCTCCATTGTTTCTGGACCCACAGTTACAAGCAAAATTTGACTACACTGTACAACTTTGTACATGAGAAATCTAATTAGATAACCTAAAATAAATTTCCACAATGAAGCTTTGTATACCAAAAGAAAAAAATCCAAGCATTTCTTATAAATTGAATAATGCTCGCTACTAGAATAAAATAAATCAAATTTGTGCTCCTAACATCTAACTACAAAAATATGCATAGCATAGTTCTAATTGTAAAAAATTATGCAATTCAGGAGGACTAGTTGTATTTAGTACTAGTCAAGCTTTGGGGTAAACATAAAAAGCCATATGACAGGATCACCATGGAGATTGCTTTTAAAAGAAATATTCTCAGGGCAGGAGAAATGCTCAGTTATTAAGAGACTAGATTTGCCTTCAGATGGTGAGCAAGGCTCCAAGCTCCCATCATGAATGTCTCGCAACCACTGGAGATTCTGCCTGCAGGGCATCTGTATACTATTCTGCCATCCACAGCAACCGCGTCACATAATAAATGTCAGTAGATTTTTTAAAAAGAAGCATTCTAGTTCACGTACATGTTAACCTGCTTTATGTGTTGGAACAGATTTTTAACAAAGGTATTATCAAATCCTCAAGATGAATTGTACAATAGTAACATTAGCAGCACTTTACATAATCTGTAAATAAACACTCAAGAAGGTAAAGATTGAATGAGTACTGCTATTAGTATGATTTAACTATACCTAATAATTATATGAAAGGGATTTCAGATGTACAAAATTTGAGGTTCTTGTACCTAAAAATGATAAACCTAATATATGCCCCATTTACTTACAATTATTCTGATTATTTATTTTGAGGTTATGTCGTTTAATGCCTTAATCTCTGACCTTGAAATTTTAAACTTTTCCTTTTTTTGTCAAAAAAAAATTTTTTTGTGAATATGATTTTTGACATCATATTTTGTAATAGCTGTATCCTCTCCCTTTCTAAGACTCATAATTTGGTTATTTTCAAATATGCCAAGACATTAAGATGTATCAAATGCATGAAGTAGGAAGTGCCTCCCTCCTGCTCTCTTCTAAATTTAATCACTGTGCTCATTTCTTGGCTACTATTTCTGACCGTGAGGGAACC
This sequence comes from Microtus ochrogaster, assembly GCF_000317375.1. NCBI lineage: Eukaryota > Metazoa > Chordata > Mammalia > Rodentia > Cricetidae > Microtus > Microtus ochrogaster. The sequence continues at coordinate 135,479 of NW_004949121.1, forward strand.
TTATCCAATTCTAACCTACTTGCTATATGAACTTCTGAATTCATACACAGTATTGGGGATGAATTTGTTGCAGATGAACAGAACCAAGGTGAAGACATAATCTGATTAAGCTCAATATCTATTGGGAAAAAATTTATTGTCATCCAACTGAGCTAAGAAACACAATATCAATATCTACAGAAATAAATGAGTCAAAATACTATTTGGGAATTACTAAAGTGGAACCAGAATACTCACATGTGTGAAAACAAGCTATTATTATTTGGGAACTGATGGGAAGAGAGCCATGAGAATCCCAGGATAAGTATAGTTGTTAGCAAAGGCATTCTTTGAAAACATCCCTACAGTTTCTATTGCAGTAAGAATTTTCATTGCCATGTGAAATTCCATCAACAGAAGAAGCATTCAGTGAGGATCATGAGTTCAGAAGCCAGTTGTGCTGGCAAGGGTTTACACCATCCTCTGGGAAGTATGTCTCCATTGCATTCCCACACACACTAAAAAAAAAATGTTTTTAGTTTTATTTAATTAAGAAAAACTTACTGTGGATGGCAATCTTAACATATTGCACGAACATGTATTGCAATGTATTCTTTTTGTGAACTGAGGAAGTATTGACCTAAAATTTTAAAGAAAAGTTTAATAAAACAGAATTTGTTTTAACTGAAGTCTATCTCATTGAAAATGGCCTTAGTACTTCCAGAAGAGGGATATAAGAAAAAAATGAACACAAATAAACATGCAAACTACAACAACATCAGAAAGAAATGGATTGATTGCCTGGGTACTTTCTCTTAAACTACCTGATGGAATGTCTTTCTTTATGGTGTGACGGTTACCTTCAAAAACATCATTGTGTCCTTCCTCTCCCCATTCCAAACGTTCTTATATTCCTCTTCTTGCTCTTTTTTCCCCCGATTTAGGCCTCTTTTTTCCATTCATCGTTGTTATCTACCTATACATTTATGGATATATTTTCATATAAAACTGGAGTTTTAAAACATCAGAATTGAAGACATAACTATGTGGTTGGTTTACTGTTCATTTATTAGCTTAACTCAGCTCTGACTTAGGTAGAAGAGAGGAGTCCATTCCTTCTCCAGCTTCTTTGTAGCCTTAGGAGTCTGAAAACCTCAGCACTATTTTAAATTCTTTACTAGTAGCTTGCTTCACTTTTTCAATAAGTTTTTATGTTAGTTACTTGTTTAATTGCTGCAACAAAATACTCAATAGTAGCAATGTAATCAAAGAAAGTTTGTTTTCTTTTATACTTTTTTAATTAATTAATTTATTTATTTATTAAAGATTTCTGCCTCCTCCCCGCCACCGCCTCCCATTTTCCTCCTTCTCCCCCAATGAACTCCCCCTCCTTCATCAGCCCAAAGAGCAGTCAGGGTTCCCTGCCCTGTGGGAAGTCCAAGGACCTCCCACCTCCTTCCAGGTCTAGTAAGGTAAGCATCCAAACAGCCTAGGCTCCCACAAAGCCAGTATATGCAGTAGGATCAAAACCCAGTGCCATTGTTCTTGACTTCTCAGTAGTCCACATTGTCCTCTATGTTCAGCAAAGGATTTAATCCTTCATAGAAATTTTGGAGACAGGAGCTTGAAACAGCAGGTCACATCGTATTGAAAGTATCACAAATTCACTCTTTCCCAACTTTACACCAAAACACATTACTTGTTAACCACATCCTTTCAACCCCTTACCCCACATGACGTAAGTACATCAGTAGCAAATGAACAAACAGACTCTTTAATGTCCCAATTCAGAAGTCAGTCTGGGTTATCTGGATGGAAAGCATCACTTCCCATATCTAAGATCACATATCAAAATAGAAGTGTGAGGACCACACCTGCCAAGAACCAATAAAATTTAGGCAGTAAGTATTCAGAAATCTGAGAAAAGCAGGAGAAATATGCCTAACATCCCCAATTCCCAAGTAGAATGTGCATTCTCAGTTTCTGACATTTAATTGGTTCTAAAGTGACTCACATGTATAATGCATCAAAAGTTCCTCATCCACAGGTGTTCTGTGAGTACTATGGAGTCACGTGAACATTTCTTCTGTTGTACAATCAGTTAGATAGAACATGCCACTCTACTTTGTCAAAACCTAAACCTTAACAACATGAAATAGCTCCCTGAAGGACAGGAATTAGCCTGTCTAGCAGACAACTTCCATATTTTTACCTCCGTATATAAACAGTGTACTTGAATAATAGCCATTTTTAACCTGAATCGTAAAATAATGTGACATTAACTTAGTAACAGGTAAGATCAAAAATTGGTTGGAAAAACTTGACTCCATAATACTCTTAAGACCTGATATTGGATGAGGAGAAACGCTAGGTTTTGTATAGAGAGATAAAATGTCTACATAAATCATGAAGATTCTGTAAGGGTCTCTGGTCAAAGCTCCTTAGTCCTGTAAAGGATGCCCTCCATTTGGAGCTTGCTATGTGCTTCGTTATAAGGCTTGAATGGAACTTCCATCATGGCATCAATTGTATTAAGGTCTAAGGGCCTGTTACAATCCCAGATATATTAGTAGATAAAATAAATATAAAAAACAAATATTAACTGAAAATGTGTCATAAAATTGCTTTGGGAAAAGTAATTTGGTAACTATAATATTACTATCTGCTTAAGCAAAAGAAAATATTCATTCTAATGAGATGAAAGTGTTTTATAATTAAAATTAAACTTTGGCCGACTATTTGGTCCTATAGGGTGTGGAACTTTTTCAAAGTTGAATAATATTTTGACGGTTTGACTATTAATGCTGAATACACATATCCTCTGTCATAAATATGTACTGTATAACTAGAAAAGTATATATAGGGTCATTTTAGATATCACGTACAAACAATGAACAATAGCTGAGAGATGGACAGTAAGACTTCCCCAGGGATGAGCCCCTTGATTGACATTCTAACACCAAACAGTCATTCCTAGAGCATAAATATGCAATCTACACCTAACAGGCTCAAGAGGTTGGATTTATATGTTTATTTGTTTTGTATATGTAACAATGATTGTCAAAAAAGAGATGTCTCCCAGAATTGGGGTTGAAGAATGTTAAAAATATGAGGCAGAGATAGGAGGGAAAATGATGTAATTGTATTTTAAGTAAGTAATGAAACATGAAAGGAATGGTTAAAAATTCTAGCTTAATCGCAAGTCAAAATTCACTTTATGATTTATGAAGTTTAAATCCAAACTGCAATTTTATATCAAATATAACAATAAAATTGAAATATATACTAATTTGACAGCTGGATATTTAGTAAAATATTAAGTGTCTTTGAAATTTTGATCAAAACCTTTTTTTAAAAGAGAAGGTATTTTGCATAGTAGAGTATAATAAAGAGAGCAATTCGTAACATACAGTGTTTTTGAAACTGAGTCAAGGTGTTTCCAGCTCCATTCATTACCTTCCACAGTATGACTCCATGCAAAGTGAAAGTGCACGCAGCGTGTGTTGAGAGCGAACACTGCACTGATACTGCAGAACACAGTCTAGGTGAACCCAGAAGGAACAACTCAAATTCACCATATTTATAAATCTGACTGCTACATGTTCAAAAATATTTTAGTGTTGCCTAATTTTTACAAACCCCATATTCAGGTGTATGACTCCCTTGTGGATCACAACCCACAGTTTAGAAAGATGACACCGAACAATGGAGATTTCACCCTGCTAAAATCTGTTAGGCATTAGTTATCCCAAATATTTTCTTAAAGCTATAATTCATGACCTCAGCACATAATCTGAGTATTCACTTCACAATTCTTTTGCAGATGATTCTGATGATTTTCCTCATACACCTTAGATGTAGAATTGAGATAACAAATAGCCAAATGAGAGTAGTAGTGTTAATAAGAGGATAAAACAAACAATTCTTTCCGTCTCTCTCTGTGTCTGTGTGCTTGGTGTCAGTGTGTTTGTGTGTATCGAATATGGAAAAAATATTTATTTTGAAGGAAGATGTTTTTAATTCATATAAGAAATAGTTAGTTTAATTAAATAGGAAAAACTTTGTACTACCAAAGAAAAGTATTGCAAAACTTTAAGATGAAAATAAATAGCAAATATGATAACTGTAGAAATAAGCTGATTTGAAGACAAGGTTATAATTTCAAAATATCTGTGATGAATTTTAATACTGAAGCCTAATTTCATGCAAATATAATTACTAATATTTACATATAACTGCAAATATTCATGTGGCTATTTTCAATATAAGACAATAGATATGGAAAGGATATGGAGAAATTGAAACTCTTTCAAAACGGAGATAGGATATAAATGAATGACCCAGTTCTTAAAAAAAAATAAGTTGATATATGATTATGTGACTTCACATGCATAAAGATAGGAAAAATTGCTAATATTATTTCCAACACATTAAAGATAAAAATAATCCAGATAGTTATAGAGTGATTTCTTGTTACATATAGTATGAATGTTTAAAGGTAAGGTAATGTTATTCATCAGAATAAGAACAAGATTTTAGACACATGATTTATCATGGATGAACTTTGAAGGAATTGTGCTAAGTGAAATAAGCCGGTTGTAAGAAGGAAGTGTCTTATCATTCCATTTACTTGTAATATCTAAAAATGACAAATTCACAGAACTAGAAAGGAAGGTGATGAAGGCATAGAATATATAGAAGAAAGGGAAGAAAATTCTCCATTTGTGTTCATGTGAATTTAAAAAATGTAAGATAGTAGCTTCTTCTATGTTCTATTGAGTCCATAAACCAAACAACCAACAAATCAGTGTGTCAATGAATAATCTAATCCTGATTTTAGTTTTTGTAAATGTTGAAGTGTGACTAGTAATATATTTTACTTCACCTGTTGGAAATTCTTTATTAAGAAATGATAGTGACATGATTCATATAGTAGCACAGCACATTAGCTCCTGGGCTTGGACAGATAGTAAGAACATTAGTGACATGCAGCAACACGGAGGGAAATTACACAAGGCACATGTTTTCTTCCCTAGCAAGCATGCTGCCCTCAAGAATCCCATCTGCGCTTCCTGGTAAAAGCTGCTCCCACTTAAGCACTACAGCAGGGCATGGCAAGTGTAGCCATTCTCAGTCAATGCTTATTGGAGACATCATGACTGAATTTCTTCTGTTCATCTTGCTGTGTGTGATGTCAAGTGCTTGTTTCACATAGTGTTCAGCCTAGAGCACTCAAGGCATGTAGCAGCTCCCCAAACTGTGCAAATGAAAAGACAAAGACCTTTTATTGACCATTTCCCTATGTTGCAATTTATGTCTCAGAGAATTTCAAAACATCACTCTGTAACAAAAAAGAGTTCAGCGTCTTATTTAGCTTCTCTAGGATCACAAATTATAGGCTCAATGTCCTTTATTTATGGCTAGAAACCAATTATGAGTGAATACATCCCATGTTCCTCTTTTTGGGTCTGGCTTACCTCACTCAGGATAGTGTTTTCTATTTCCGTCCATTTGCATGCAAAATTCAAGAAGTCCTTGTTTTTTTACTGCTGAGTAGTATTGAAACCCCAAGATCCAAATCAGGAGCAGGAGAGAGAGCACGAGCAAGGAACTCAGGACCGCGAGGGGTGCACCCACACACTGAGACAATGGGGATGTTCTATCGGGAACTCACCAAGGCCACCTGGACTCGGTCTGAAAAAGCCTGGGATAAAACCAGACTTGCTGAACATAATGGACAATGAGGACTGCTGAGAAGTCAAGAACAATGGCACTGGGTTTTAATCCTACTGCACATACTAGCTGTGTGGGAGCCTAGGCTGTTTGGATGCTCACCTTACTAGACCTGGAAGAAGGTGGGAGGTCCTTGGACTCCCCACAGGGCAGGGAACCCTGACTGCTCTTTGGGCTGATGAGAGAGGGGGAGTTGATTGGGGGAGGGGGAGGAAAATGGGAGGCGGTGGTGGGGTGGAGAGAAAAATCTTTAATAAATAAATAAATAAATAATTTTTAAAAAAAGAGCTCAGCTTATCTGACAGCCAAGTGATTCAGGGTTTTGTAAACCATGACAACACAAACAGATTATCAGTATTTTATCATGCCTCCTTCTTTCCTCAAATGTGAAATGCATGTTTCTTGACTCCTAGCATGGTCAAAACAAGACTGTCCATGCTGTGCCCAATTGCAGAATTAACTTATCAAATTCTACATTCAGGCAACTTGAAGTAACCGGCAATCCATTTATCAACTATCAGCTAGAGAGATGGCTCAGCGATTAAGAGTATTACTCTTGCAGAGGACTTGTGTTGGTTTTCCAGCACCCACACTTGGGACCTCACAACATCTATAATCTCAGGATCAGATTGGTCAGATGCCTCGGGTCTCCTTGGGCAAATGCACCGATAGACACATGCTCTTACACAGACAATCTCACACAACCAAAAATAAATCCTTAACTTAAAAATAGGTCAGTATTTTTTAACTAATTAAAAACTTGTGTATGTGCGTGCATTTCAGTTGTCACTAGTCAAAAAAATAGGCAACCAATGTGCCTCTATTTTATCTGCTAGTGTATTGATACTGCTTTGTTTACCATGTGAATGCCAGTATCCACTAGTCTGAATTAGCTGTAAGAACTGTAATGTGTATGTTTTAGAAAACTCGATTGTGAGCCGGGCGGTGGTGGCGCACGCCTTTAATCCCAGCACTCGGGAGGCAGAGGCAGGCAGATCATTAAAATCATACTGAAAATTCAGATTTCATAGTGTTTAGAAAAGGAAAAAAATGATTCCTTTTCAGAAGGAAATCTGTAACACTTTTTCCTAAATTGTAACTTAATTTCATCTCATGTTACTCTGCTTTCTCCAAATATTCAAGACAGTATGAGGAGGATAGTCAGCAATAAGGATTGCCATTCCATAATGGATATTATTTCTGCCTACTACTTCACGGCATTCTTCTCGGTATAATATAAAATTACTCATTGGCAGAGCAGCAAATCTTACTTCCTGAAGAATTCTTACTCTAGGGAAGTCAAGTGTTTCATAATATTAGGAAATATATTATCCAGATATGATAAATACCTCAGGAAATTTTTATTTAATTATGTCATTAGCCTGAAGTAGAAAGCCCCAACTTAAGTCATCTAAGCAGAGTATTAAAGTTGAAGACCAATGAACATACTGCACTCTAGGCTTCTTTGGGCTACAGAAGACCACGTCTTAAAGATAATATACTCTTTTGAATATTTTATTTACAATTTGTTATTATTATTATCATTGTTTGATGTCTGTTGGATAGGTAAATTCTGTAATGTATATATGGAAGACAAGAGGGCATGTTTGGAAGTAGGCTCTCCCTTATACCTTCACATGGGTCGATGGATAAAATTCAGAATTTCCAGCTTGTGAAGCAAGTTCCCTTACCCACTGAACCATCTATCCTACCCCAAATAACATTTTTTTAATTACTATCTATTTATTTCTTTGAAGATAAAAATTTCCTAGTGGTTCCTTCTTCTACTAATAATAACTTATTTGTACTCCCTTCTTGTCCCTTACTTCTATGTCAAGCTTTATAAGGTTGACATGATTAGATTCCCTTGAACTACAAAAGTGACCCTGTGCAATGAATCAGATCCTACTGAACATCTGGGTAATCTCACCCTTGGAGATACAATGCAATCATGGAAAAGACTTCTCAGCATAGCCCCTGGTATTGAACATCCTAGATCATGGTGGGAAAGAAAGGATCATGTCAGTGTTCTTCATGACACAAAGGAAAAGACAGTTTGTACAACAATTACATGCATACTCCTGAGTGATATTTATGAACACATGCCATAATAACAAATCACAAAAATTAAGGAAGGAAATACTTTACTCACATGTGTACATGATCTTCTCTTCTTGAGTAGTCCTGCTGGAATGGTACTTCACACCTCATCACTGTTCCATCTCTATTTCTAACCTGTTTCAATATTGGTCTCTAATAAAGAACAAAAACTTCAGACTAACAATAGTTAGGTTTACATATTTAAAGAGTAACTTGAAAAGTAATAGCAAAATATGCTTTTCTTGGAAGATGATAGCCTTATTTTCCAATCCATTTCCTAAGCATAATTAGACATCACAAGATTTTGTCTGGGGATAACAAAGAATAAAAGTGAAATATGAACAGGAATCCAACTTGCTAAGGATTTCAGGAAACCAGAAAATGATGAATTCCAGGTGTCAACAGGCCCAAGCAAGTAGATAATGGTAATTAATTTGGGACTGAAAACTTTGGCCAATGTCTGACACAGCAGAAGAGGTCAGATATAGGGTGAGGGGATTTTCAGTATCTGGACTATTCTTGATCTACTAGCTCTGAAAAAGGCAGCATGGAAAGGTCATAGAAAGAATTCAGAGGCCACTGACTGTTAGAGGAGACAGGAGATTACGGGGGAAAGAGTATCATGTTGCCCTAAAGATACTTGTTCTATTTAGACAATTGTTTAAAAATTCCAAAGTGTGTAGATAAAGGAAAAATAAAACCACCCCATGAGGATAATGCTACCTAACAATAAAATGGCTTCAGGAAGTAAATATAAATGGCAGAAGAATCTCAGATCTCAGAAAAAAAAAACATGCTGCATATTCCTTTGAAATAATATACCTTAAGGCATTTCTAGAATGAAAGAATCCCTCAGTGTAAGCTGATTGTAGTTGTTACTTTTATGATGTGAGTAGAAGAAAAAGAATGTTCAGCCAAAATATCTGTAGTACACCATACCTTCAATGCACTGAAAACAGCTGAAAAAGAAAAAAAAATGACAAAATATTACAACAATAAAATTTTATCAAAGGAAAAATGGTGATATTATTTTTGCAATGTTTTGTCATTTAAATTGCAAAGCAAAGAAAAAATCTAAAAGAAAATATAAAAAATGAGAAATGCTTTGGAAATCAGGTGGTTTATAGGATTTGAGTTAGGTTAGGCCATATCACGATTTTAGTTTTATTTTTTTAAGTTGTACACAATTTGAGAGCAAAAGACAATAAAATATGAAACAAGTATATACGATTATTTGAAAATATTCAGTCTGTAGAAATTGATGGAATTAGCAGCTGAGAATATTTAAATTGTATCAAGACAATTCCTATGGTGGTAAACAGAGAGAATCTACAAAGAATAAACAGTGTTTGAATGCCATAAAAGTATAACACCTTAAACCTGAAAAAGCATAACAGATAACTAAGAAATTAGTTAAGGTATAGTCTGACAGAAAGGAACAGAGAATTTTCCATGTAGATAAATGGGAATGAAATTTTAGTTTCACATTCCCTATAATCTTTTCATTCTTTTCAATAATTCTTTACTAATATAGCATTGAAATAAACTAGTTTGCCAATTTTTCTTAGTGAACTTTTTGGGGATCCACCCAGTTCTTAGCATTTTTAGCAATACTTTTTTAAATGAAGGTATGTATGTTGCTGTCTAAAACCTATCTACACTATTGTACACTTCATGGTCTGTGATATAGCATAACCATTACATCTGCATTATTCTGGAAGACCAAACTAAACCAGTGCTGCTGACTACGTGTGACTTCTCATCTCGAGATAGTTCCTCTATTATAGGTTTTTCCTACAAGCCTGCAGTATTTCTGAGATATGCCTGTGCTGAAATGAATTGAGAGTAGCCAGCTATGAGAAGGCTTTAATAAAAATAATAAAATGAACAAAAATCTTTAAAAAATTATTCTTCAGAGAGAGCTTCCTTTAATGATTATACACCTAGTAGGTTGATTACACTCCGGGGCAGGGTCTACAGCCAACAATGTTGGACAATAGATATTTGACTCCAAGGCTGAATGTGTGTGCATTTGTGTGTGTGTGTGTGTGTGTGTGTGTGTGTGTGTGTGTGTGTTAGTAATATATTTGCCTGCAATAGCAATTAAAGAAAAACTAGGCCATGTATTTGAAGGAGAGCAGAAGAAGTATATAGAAGGGCTTGGAGTTTAGACAAGAGAGGGAGAAATGTTGTAATTCTATTTTTTTAAACACAACTGCTAAGAAGAAAACACAATTCTCTGGGTGTTTAGGCCTTGGGAAAGGAGCACCCATTTATATACCCTTTTGGTTTGTATTTACTTGTTTGTGTTTCCACTGCATTTCCTGTATGGTTTAGGTACTAGTACTCTGTGAAAAGCCTTTGAATGAAAGGTACTGAAGAAAATGCTCTAGGAGAGCAGTGGGATTTAGGCCTTTACTTCTGACATAAAATAACACAAGGCAGCAATCCTGGGACAAGATACGGCTTGCAGAGGGAATATTCCTAGATTGTAACCTAAACAGGTATAGTTTGCTTGTGTATGCACAGCCTTCAGAACAATGTAATGGCAACACAACACAGCAAACTGAACTGCAGAGATGAACATGATGCCTCAAGCATAGGCAAAGAGGAAGGACTACTCACATTTGGCATTGTGTGTTAGAAAAAATAGTGACTGCAAGAAAATTCTTTACTATATATTTAAATATATTTAATTTATAATTAAAATCCTAAGTACAAAACTAAACAAATGGACACACAAATACACACACACACACACAAAGAGAAAGAGAGAGGAGAGAGAGAAAAAAGAGAGAGAGAGACCCCCAACTTCCAGGCTTGTGTTCTCAGAAAATATTCCTCATGAGAAGAGAGCAAGTGTCTACACAGTGCAGATAACTAACTGATGACAGACCAAAAGAAATACCACCAAACTCCAACTTGATGACATAAAAATGAGCTATATTGGGGTTACTTACAAGACTATGGGTAATAGTGTATTTACAGGGGCAGGTCTGACTGAAAGACATCTAACTCAGGCCTGCGCTGGTGACAGCTCATGATTTCTGGAAAGCTGGTATTTGCTGAACTTGGTGCAGGCAGCTCAGCAGTTTGGAGACTATCTCTGCCAGGCAGCTCATGTGGTCTGAGAACACTCACATTCTTAGTACTCCTTATTTATTACGTGTGCTAAGGGAGGACCCTAGTGAACCTGAGCAGTTTCTGGGACCTTCTGGACCTCTGAATTGTTTATTTTCTGACTGTAAGAAACTGGATACTTATAACTATCATGAGTTTACATTCTCATAATACTATAATGTTTCAAATAAAATTAATATTTACTGATGTTTCATAACGGATGCACCATCAATCCTTTTAGAAAACAATTGCACCTTATAAATATCCAAGCTGATTTAAAGCACGATGCATTTTTGTTGAAAGTCCAGTCTTTTAGGAAAACCTTGATCAGTAACCCAAAGAAACAATTGTTTCACTGAAATACATTACTTGTAAGTTCAACAATAAGAGTTAGGGTTTAGCTTATATTACCTTATTCTGTTCCAGATTATTCTTTCAATAAGCTAAAATGAAAAAGAATTCACTCAAGTAAGAGTTGATTCTGTGCTTGAAAGATGCAAAAAAAAATGCTTTCCCATCACCACTCCAATGTCAAGGAGAAAACTTTCTATCTAAAAAATATGATTAAACCCTGTGGTAATAATGCCTGTGCCTTGGGAAATAAATAATATGATGTTATCAGAGAGTCCCTGGTGTAAAGCAATAACAGGGAGAAATTGTTGCCTACATAATATGATAAGCTACACAGCATTATCTAATTCTCATGTATTACAGATAATAAATATTTTTGTTCTCTGGAAACAAACAAAATTATATAAATCCAAGCCACAGCATATCTGGGAAAACATGCTTTTCTAACTGAATTCAAAGAAAAATTTGAAAATGTTACATGTGAATTAATCACTTACAGGTGAAATTATCTTTGCTAAAGCATTATAAATCATGACATGAAGATAAATTATGACTCATTATCTTATGTTTTACTTAAATTATAAAAATGTAATGAGTCTATCTTTGTTGTACAGTAATAAGATATAATAAAATAAATGTGACCATTTCAAAATAACTTTGGAAAAGTTGAAGATATACTAAAACTAGTATAGATTCAAATTATGAAGAAGAATTAATTATTCTGAGAATTTTAGGCATATGCATTTTCATGCCATTTTCTCTTTTATGATATTTTTATTAATTCACTGAGAATTTCATATATGTATTGTGATTATATCCAACCTCCTCTCCATCTTCATATTCCTCCATCTTCGACCTCATGTTCTACCTCCACCTCCAAAAAAAAAAAAAACCTCAAGTCCACTTTGTCTTGGCTGATTACTTTTGGGCATGATCTTATTCTGGAGTGTCACACCATTGATGAGGACTGACTTTCCCTCTCCTGGTAAAAAGAACTGGGATAAACTCCTCAGCTAGGAGTGGTACTCAATGCATGCCTCCACTCTTCCATGCTGGGATGTTTTCTGACTTGAGATTGTATATTTCTTTTTTTTTTTTATTGAAAGAAAAAAAAAAGAAATTCCCGGCTCCTTCCAGCTTCCCATTTCCCTCCCCCTCCTCCCACTCTTGAGATTGTGTATTTCATAGGCATGCTGTGAGTTCACATTTACCACTATCTCCTTTGGTCTAGAAAACTCTATTTTTTTTTCGAGACAGGGTTTCTCTGTAGCTTTGGAGCCTGTCCTGGAACTAGCTCTTGTAGACCAGGCTGGGCTCGAACTCACAGAGATCCGCCTGCCTCTGCCTCCCGAATGCTGGGATTAAAAGCGTGCACCACCACCGCCAGGCAAAACGGTATTTTCTTAAGTGAGATATCACTTCCTGCTCTCACAGTCAGCCTGCCTTCTCTTTCATATATATTGAGTCTTAAGGGAAGTGCTGGGCTCTAGACATCTCGTTTAGGATGGGACTCCAAAGTCTCTTAATCTCTGCATGTTGACTAGCTGTAAAACTCTGTGTTCATCCTCATAAACTGCAAGAAGTTTCTCTAATAAGGGTGGAATTACATACTAGCCTATGAGTATTTTACCAGTGTGCATGTCCTGCCAGGCAGTTTGCTACTGTAACTTACACAGTTCTTAGATGGTAGAAACTTTCTCCAGGAAAGCGAGTTTTCAATAGCGTAGGCTCAGGATTCTAGTCTTTGTCAAAGGTTCTTTTCTGTTAGTAAGATTTCTATCAGAGATGCTGTTTCCATCTTAGATCTCAAGAGGGAGGAAATAATTATCCTTATATTGGGAGACAGTGCATTTTAACAAATTCTACCTTTGTTACTATTAATCAGAACTTGATAATATAGCCCAGAATCACACTCACTGGGATGCACAAGCTAGACCTAATTTTCTAATTTAAACTAGTGCAGTTTCTGATGTGAATATGTTTTATTACCATTATCTAATAATGAAGCTGCTTCAGCTTATAGCAAGGCAAAATATAGCCAGACTGGAAGAGATATATAGAGAGAGTAGGTAGAGTCAGGAAGACACCATGTAGCTGCCAAAGGAGACAGATGCTGGAAACTTACCAATAAGCAACAGCCTCATGCTGATACACAGATTAATGGAGATGGGTTAATTTAAGATAAAAGAGTTAGTTAATAATAAATATGACCCAATAAGGCAAACAGTGTTGTAATAAAGTTTCTGTGTGAATATTGGGGTCTGGGCAGCTGGGAAGAGAAGAACAGTCACCACCTACAAGTTTCTATTGTTTTTGCTTTTTAGTTCTTTCTCTTTTGTTCTGAGCCTTTGAGCTTTACCTACTAGAAAGCCTACAAACTCTGCTCTGTTTTATAAAAGTTGTTATATTCATTGGCATAGTCTCACTAGAAGGAACTTACTTTTGGGTGATGGTGTGAGTTCTGATTACAGAGCATTACACTCTCAGTTACTAAATGAAGAGTCATAGCAAATGCTATACTTTAGGCAATTGTCTCATGTGAGTCATATTCCCAGCTGTATGGCCACTTCTCTTGAGTAATCACAAGAAGTATCTTAATTACCTATCGTTATCTTCTTTTTAAATGGTAGAAAGAGGCCTGAGGAAGCCAAAGTATAGTAATTTAATTACTTGCCAAGCATTAACTTTTTAGGGAAATACTCCAAAGTTCTTAATTTGTTCATGGAATTTGACATTATGAATTCTTTATCAAAAAAGGAATTTACTTTAATTTTCAAATTATCTGCTCCAGAAAACTGCTTATTCTAATATTACAGATTCACATTTTTTTAAAAAAAGGAAAAGTTTAATTAAATATCGAGGTCAAAGGTCAAAACATGTAAGTTTTCATATTCTAGTAAGTCTTTCACAATTAAATGAAATTCAAATTGAGCAAAAGAAAAAATATGTTGTTTTGTTATGGGCTCAGAAAGCATTTAACATTCTGTGGTTATATCAGTTTTTGTGTTAGCTTATTTCCTTTTTCCATCTGGAGATAAAGTCAGACTAGGGGCTGAAAGTGGACATTTGGTTGCAAGACAGAGCTTTAACAAGAGATTATTTCTAAACTGAATCTGATTGTGTGGGATTTTCCTGTGTGCTGTGATTACCGTTGATAAATAATGGAATGGTCTGGGCTATAGCAAAGCTATAGGGAACAGAAGTAGGCAGGGCAAACTAAACTGAATGTTGGGATGAAGGAGGTGGAGTCAGAGAGAAGCCATGTAGCCCTTCCAGAGACAGCCACTGGAACATCTGGTGAGCCATAGCCACACGGCAATACACAGATTAATAGAAATGGGTTGAATTAATATGTAAGAGTTAGCCAATAAGAAGCTAGAGCTAATGGGCCACACAGTGATTTAATTAATACAGTTTCTGTGTGATTATTTTGGGGATCTGGGCTGTCCAGAAACGTACAAGTCGCCAAGTGGCGTCCTTCAACATCTGATCTAAAAGGAAATTTTCTTTATGTTTTCTCCATTTAGAATAATGTCAGTACTGGGTTTCAATCTCTCTTTGTGAACTGTTTTTCCTTTATTAGAAATACATGTTTTCTCCTCACATAATATATTGTGGTTACCATTCATCCTCCCTGTATTCTTTTCAGTGTGTATCATCATGCCCTCTCATTTGGATCCTCTCCCTTTCTGTCTTTCATTAGAAAACAGAATGATTCTGGGAAATAGTAATAAAATACACTAAGATAAAACTTACATATTGAAATTGGACAAAACAGACCAATGGAAGGTTAAGAGCCCAGGGGAAGACACAGAATCAGACAGAATCAGAGACCCACTTCTTCGTATACATGGGAATCCCATAAAAAGCACTAAATTGAAAGCCATAATGTATACACCAAAGACTCCATGCAGACCCATGCAGGCCCTGTGCTTGCTGCCTCAGTCTTTGTGAGTTCATATGAACTTTTCTCATATGATTTATAGACCTTTGTTTTTTGATGTTTTCCATCCCCTCTGGCTCATATATTTTCTCTGCCTCTTTTATAGCAGGGTTTCCTGAGCCCTGAGGATAGGGATTTAATAGAGATATCCCATTTAGTGATGATTGTTTCAAGGTCTCTCACTCTTTATATGATGTGTGGTTTCACATCTGTGCGTTTGTTCCTATATAATGAAGGAGGAAGCTTTTCTAATAATGGCTGAAGAAGACACTAATCCCTAGGTAGAGCAGAATGTCATTAGGAGTCACTATATTGCTTCTTTTGTTAGATCAGTAGTATTTGGTTTTACCCCAGGTCCCTGGGAAGTCGAGTCTCAGGTTCTTGGTCACCCAAGCAGTGTTGGGTATGGATTCCATCTTGTAGAATGGGCCTCAAATCAAACCAGCTATTGGTTAGTTCCCACCATAAGCTTTGTTCCACCTTTGCTCTAGCATACCTCGAAGGCAGAACACCATTGCAAATCAGAGGGTTTGTGGCTGGGTTGGCATTTATGCTTCTCTTTTGTTGGAATGCAGATTATGTCCTTGTTCCAAAGACACCAGAATGCAGGTATAATGTCTCTATGTAGGCACGAACTAGACTTTTCCATGTTCAGATATGTGTAGGCCTTCTCTTCATCATGAGAGCCTTTCTGTCAGTTTGTGGCAAAAGCCCGAGTTTTGGGGGTATTTCCATGGGACCCCTTTGGCCAACAACTCAATTAGATGTTACCCAGGCACTGGAAGCTTCATTTGGTGACAAGAGATGATTAGTTGGAACTATGTCTCCCCAATTATTTGGTGATGTAATTTCTATCACCTTATTATATGTGTGTATTTTAGTATTTGGTTTACATACTACTCCTCAAATAACTTGAGATAAATTGTTTTAAATTATGGTTTAGTTCTAAAATCTGATTAAATTTCAAATAAATAAGGACATTTTGTATTAAAACAACTGAAAAATATTCTTCTAGTACATTTACTTTTGTCAGAAAATATGATAGATGGCTCAGCGAGGAAGGGAACATTGAGTGAATTCTCATCACATTGGAACATTGGATCCATAGACTCCTTATAGTGGAAGGAGAGAAGCAGGTGCTGATAGTCGTACTCTGATTTCCACACACATATTGTCATACACAAGCATGTGTCTGTGTGTGTGCATGCACACATGTGGACACACACACCAATAAATAAATACATAAATTTAAATCCTTTAAATTTTTGAACAGCGGTACATGAGGGAAGGAAAGGCAAGGTTCCTAGTATGACTTGATAATCCAGTAAATGAATTCTGTGGGACAGAACTTGCTTGGTCCCCTAGTGCTCACATTGTATGTATTGCTTAATATGCCCTTGACATTCTTGAGTTTCTTGTGATTGCAAAGTATGATATATTGTACAGTATCTGAATAACTTAAATATCCTGATGTGGCTCTATCCTTCCATAATCCATCTAGTTAAATATAACCCATTCTTATAGGACAGCTAATACTGATAATTTTATATTTTCATCTTTATAAAGTAAATTTAAAATTGTTAAATAGGCCCATAAATGATGCAATACTTATTAATTATAGAAACCAATGTACTTTTCCTTACAGTGATATGAGAATTTAGTCAAATTACATAAAAAATAATGGGATTTAGAATCTTCTGATATGTTTAGGGATATTGTAGGTTGGTTAAATTCAGTGACCCTCATTAAAGACACAGCTTGTTTTTTAAACTTTCTCTAAATTTGTTTGGTTTTATTTTTTTTTCTGTCTTGGGAAGAAGTAGAACAAAACATCAGTCCCTTCAATACCTTCAGTTGCTTCCGTACCAAGCAATGTGAAGAAATCACAATGGCAGCAATAGGAATGTCTGTTTCTTCCATGGGTTTTAATTTAATTTAATTTCAACTAAAGAATTCTGTCACTGAAACTCCCTAACAACCATCATTCCTGTGTCTTTAGAAAGAATTGAGTGACATATTCATTCAGAAACACCTAAACATATTACTTTAGGTCTGTCACATATTACTATATTAAAGAGCAATAGAAAGCTCTACAATAAGATCCAGTCTCTATAAACACGGGAAACAGTTTTTGAGGCATAGAAGCCTTCAAAGTCTTGAGAGCCTGCTGTGTGATCTTTCCAATGGATGACGTATTTGGGCCTATTACAAAAGGCTAATAGAATTTGGAGCTGGGGAAGGAGATATAGGTGGACGTTAAGATAGTAACAAGCAAGCTGTTATGGGTAGCTAGAACGGGCTTCATGACAGGCCGCTCTAATCCCAGTCTGTATTTTACATGTCTTATGTATTGGGGAGGTCAGCCAGATGAAATGATTTTGCTTTCTTAGATTGTCCATTGCTAGGCATATATAAATGGATCTTTGTATGTTGACCTCTCATTCTGTAACATCACTGACATACTTAATATTTCTCTCTCTCTCTCTCTCTCTCTCTCTCTCTCCCATTCTCTCTCCCTCTCTCTGTCTCTCTCTCTCTCCCACTCTCTCTCTCTCTCTCTCTCTCTCTCTCTCTCTCTCTCTCTCTCTCTC
>NW_004949121.1:153581-156889 GCF_000317375.1 Microtus ochrogaster
TCTCTCTCTCTCCCACTCTCTCTCTCTCCCTCTCTCTGACCCCCCCCTCATACACACACTTTGCATATGAAAAAAAATCAGAGACATTTATAGTTTTTTTTTCTACACAATGTCATGCTCTCTGCAAAGGTACACATTTTTCCATGTATTTTCCATTCCTTTTTTTCTCCTAGTATTTTCTTGTTTATCTTGACTCATTTCTCTTGCTAAAACTTGCACAATGTTGAGCTTTAGGTTGTAATAGCAAGCATCTTTCATTGTTCCTTAACATTGCAGACACTATTTCAGTCTTATATCCTGAACTACAATGTAAAATAGTGGTAATTTTTATAGATACCTTTAGTTATGTGTGTGGGCATTCCTTTTGTTACTGACTTGTTCGTAACTTTTTAAGAATAAAGGGATTATAAATTTGCAAATGATATTTGTTCAATCTTAGACATCTCTATGTGGTCTATTTTGATATTCAAAAATTGTAAATGACAATTAGAGGCCCCAAAAAAGGGGATTTTAAATTTCTTCAATAATTTTCCTTTAAAAATTGGGTACTGGTTCCTAGGGATCTAATAATCAAAGTGAAAAATTCAAACATAAGTTCCTATTCATGGACACAGGATTCCATGTTTCCTTTTTTTGTTTAGTTTGTTTGCTTGCTTGTTTGTTGGTTTGACACAGTTTCTCTGTGTAACAGCCCCGACTATCCTGGAATTCACTAAAGCAATATTAATAAAGACTCAGAGAAAGAAATGAAAGCCAAAATAGCCAAACACTGGCTCTTACCTAGACCTTTGTTTGAAAATTACAATACTGTCAACAGGAATCTCAGAAAGAGACTTTGTGAGCTGTCTTCTCCCATTTTATAGTCCTCTCTAGGGCTGGGATTAAAGGCATGCACAGTCCGGTTTCTATAGCAACTAGCGTGGCTGCTGGGATTAATGGTGTATGTTAGCATTGCATGGTTAGTAAGGTTGACCAGTGAGGCTTATTTGCTCTCTGAACTTCAGGCAGGCTTTATTTATTAAAATACAAGTGAAATGTCACTAGAGTTCACTTACTAGATAAGGCTAGACTCAAACTCACAGAGATGCACCTGTCTTGTCTCTCAAGTGCTGGCTGGGATTGAAAGTGTGTGCCACCATACCTAATTGATGTTATGTAACAAATTACGGTAATATCTGAGTATTTGTACAGCTACGTTTGTGTCCACTAAATTCTCACTTATTAGTCTCTATTACATGAACATAAGAAATTCACAAGCTGTGTTTAACATTCTTTTAACAGAATATCATTTTAGATGTATCTGTAGCTGAAAAAATAAGACTTAAACTAATCCACATGTTTCATCGACAATTTTAATATTGAAGTCATAAGTGCATACCACATCAGAAACACTTATTTCAGGAAGTATTATTCTTGGGTGCAATTTTTACCAGTAGCTCTCAGCATTAGATATGATAAATGAAATATACACCTTTGTCTTTGGTGATGAGAGAGGGAAAATGGAACTTTATAAATCTGATACTTTAGGTACATATTATATAAAATACAAGACAGATAGTAATTTGTGATTTAAAACATTATAAAAACAGAAGAAATAAAATTTAATAGTATCAAGAGATTTAAAAGTAAAAACCATTTTTTAAAAGTGTATTACATGATTCTGATCAATGCATTTTACATCAATAAAAGACATTGAGTTAAAACCTTAATGTGTAATATCATGCAGGTGCTTGTATAATATACTAACAAATGTTTTATGATTATAAACACTCTAAAGAATGACTTAAGAGAATTAAGTAATTTTCAAAATAATAATCAAAGTGTTATTAACCCAAAATATTGTTATTTTGTACAGAATTATAATAAATCTTTAAATTTGTTCTTCTTAATCAGTACTGAGAGATTTTTTATACCTATTGAAAACATGAGGGTCAGAATAACTACATATTTATCTACAATTCAGATAGCTTGTGTAGTGGTATGCCTGGTTGTCAAATTGACTACATCTAGAATAAATAAAACCCAAATGGCAGGGCACAACTGTGAGTGATTTGTTGTAATTAAATCATTGTGGTGGGAAGATACACTCTTTACTAGATCTTTAGAGGGGGTAAGATACACCCTTTACTCAGATCATTTAAGGTGGGAAAATACACCTTGAATCTGACCCCATTTCTCCTGGCAGCCTGTATAAAGGACATGGAAAAAAGAAGCTTGCTCTCTTTGCCAGTTCGCCCTTGCTCACACTAGCATTAGAGACCACTTGTTCAGGATTCCATCATTCACTGAAAACCAGCTGAGACATCCAGAAATGTGAACTGAACAACTACAGGATTCTCGGACCTTCTCTTGGTAGACGTATATTGTTGGGATACCTGGGACATAGCCTGTAAGCCTTTCCAATAAATCCCTTTTCGATATATACATAGAGATTTCTTCTATAAATTACCTTTCTCTAGAGAACCATAACTAGAGCAGCTTGCTAAGCTAAGTTTATATAGCTATGTATAACCTATATAACTATGTATCATATTTAATAACCCAAGGCCTATAATTCTTGTCCGCCTTAGTCTAATTCTTCTGTATCCTTACAAATACAGAGAATGAAATATGGCTGAATCAAGCAAAGACTATCAAAACATTCCTCTATTAAATAAAATGAGTATCTAGAAAATAAGATAAAATAATTTCTGCCTTAATTGCATTGTCTTTTGTCCTTATCCTTCTCTTTAATAATATGCAATTTGTTTGAAATGATTTAATGCCATATTTTTTCCAATTTTAAAAAGTTAACCCACTTTTTTAAAGCTTTTATTTTGTACATAGATGCCATTTCAAAGTGAATACAACACTATATTTGTTGGATTTTAAGACTATCTCAAATTTATTGTTTTTAGTTCAATTTAATTGTCTGTGTTCTTTTTTGTGGGTCGGTGTCGAAAGAGTAATTGTGAGTTTATCAGTGAAAACTTTGAAAGCCAGAAGAACCTGGAGCGACACATTAAATATCCTAAACCACTTTGATAGTTAAGCTGACTTAATATATCCAATAAAATTATCTCCCATGTTGGAAGCAGAAGCTGTCTGATATAATCAGTCTAAAAATACTTACATTTAACAAACAAAACCTATGGAAAATAGAGGAAGCCTTATTTCAGAAGAGTGAAAGAACTAATATGCATCTCTGTGCTGCCTTCAAGAAGCCCACCTTAGTTTTATTTTATTTTATTTTATTTTATTTTTTGGTTTTTCGAGACAGGGTTTCTCTGTGGCTTTGGAGCCTGTCCTGGCACTAGCTCTGTAGACCA
>NW_004949121.1:156989-165793 GCF_000317375.1 Microtus ochrogaster
CCTGCCTCTGCCTCCCGAGTGCTGGGATTAAAGGCGTGCGCCACCATCGCCCGGCCCCACCTTAGTTTTAAAGACAGATATTTTCACAGAGGAAAGCAATATTGTTATCATTTGTCGTTTGTAAAACTATAGTTTCCTAGTTTGCTAAATGTTTGTGTGTGTTTTCTCATTTTTATGGGAGCCACATTCCTCAGGAGCCTGATGATACATGTGGTACTTTGAACGAGAAATACCCTCATGAGTTCAGGTATTATTTGGACACTTAGTCCACAGGTGTTAGTACTGTTTAGTGAGGTTCATGAATAGCCACAATAAAACTTAATCAATGGAGACCAACCAGTAATTAAGATAGCTAGCTAGTGATGACAAATATCCTTTATGTATGAGGTAGAATCTGTAACTTTCAAAAAGTGAAACTGTATTTACTATTTTAATTCCTACAGAGACTGTATATAAGCAGATGTTTGGGTAGTTTGCCTTTATTGGAAGAAGAAAACAGACAAGAAAGCCATCTAAAACATCATTGGCAGGCTTTGACAAAGGCATTAGCAAGACCTCCTGGTTTCTTTCCCACTGAAGTCTATTACAAGACATGTATACTTAGGGTTCAAAGGGACACATTAGAGCTCTGAGAAGTACTCTTTCAATCAGAGACCATTATCCACAGTTGGGAAATAAATTTTTCTTAAGGTTTGAACTCAGCATTAACAAAGATAGTCCTGTTTTCCTTGGTTCTGGGCAGATACTATAGTGCTGAGTTAAACCAAGGTCTTGTCTTGTATCTGGGCTATATACCAAGAAGAGAGTCATGAGACTAAAGAGACTGCTCAGTGGGTAAAAGCACTGGCTAAAGGACAGATGACTCTGGTTTGAAACCCAGCACCCATATGGAAGTTCACACCCATCTATTATCCGAATTCCAGGGGATCTGATACACTCTTCTGACTTCTGCCTTTTGTAGGCACCAAGCATATACGTACATGCAGGCAAAATGCTCACACACAAAATAAAATATATCTAAAATGTAAGAACTGACAATGTGTGAGTAGAGGTAAACTTCTGGTTAGTGTGTAATGTTATCAAGAGGTTTACTGTTATTCAAGTAGAGTATCAATATCACTGAGAAAGCTTCCAGAAATTCCCCACCCTTCAGTCTCCATTTCCCTGCTATTTCTTGCTGATATACATCAAACACTAAAATGATGTGGAATTCCCCTCCGTATGCTGTGATTACCATTAATGAATAAAGAAACTGCTTTGGACCTATAGCAGGACAGAAGTTAGCTAGGCAGAAAGAACTAAGCTGAATGTTGGGAGAAAGGAGGCAGAGTCAGAGAAAAGCCAAGTAGCCCCACCAGAGCCAGATGAAACTTTACCTGGTAAGCCACAGTCACATGGTGATACACAGATTACAAGAAATGAGTTAAGTTAATATGTAAGAGATAGACAATAAAAAGCTAGACCTAATGGGCCAAGCAGTAATTTAATTAATACAGTTTCTGTGTTATTGTTTTGGGGCTGAGCAGCCAGGAACCAATAAGGGTCCCTCCTCCAACAAATGCTGCCCAACATGGGGCTTGAACCAAAGACCCTGAGATTAAGAGTCTCATGCTCTACTGATTGAACTAGCCAGGCAGCTAAGAACAAAACAAGTGGCCTCCTCCAACACTGAAATACTTTCCTGGGCATTTATTGCTTATTCTTTTTAGATGCCAATTGAAATTTTGTCCTGAAGCTCAGGTATTAGTGGCTTTTTCCGAGGTGATAAGACAATGAGATCAGATTTGCTTTATGAAAATGTAATTTAATTTAAGTCATTTGTAGGCTTTATGATACATTCATCATGGGACATGATGTGTAAGGAACATTAATTTGAAGCTGTGAGGATAACCAGCTGTGTTTCTCTGATATGAAAACTATAATATTTATATTAATCATTTCATGAAATGGAATCATTCAAACAGAAAATTCATTATACTTCACTGATGAAAGATGAAATCAAAATGCTTACATGTATTAATTTTAAACTATATACCAGCAAATCCTTAGATCCCACAATATCTTTAATGATGCCACAATATTAACGAACTTGTAGAAAAATATAATGTATTCTATGCATTGTTTACTTCTGTTAATTTTTTTAGAATTGAATCTCCAGTTTCATCTGTGTGTTCATAAATACCAATATTCCAGTTTTTTATAAGGGATGATTGTATCCCATGTTAGCTTAGTTTATGTATTCATAGGTTGTGACTTAAGTTGTGTTCCTTTCTTTACTATTATGAATAGTGCAATAACTCCCAAGGGAACTTTGAGGCCTCTTTGGGGTACTAATAACAGTTCTTTAGAAAACTACCCAGTAGTCAAACTGCTGAACACCTCTGACATTTAATTTTTAACTTTGGGGGAAGTTTCCAGTTTAATTTTTTTCTAATTTATATGCCCCCTCAATGTAGAACCATGGAATGCAGAATTTTTAACAACGTCAACATAATTGGTCCTTTATAATAGTCATTCTTACTTTTTAAATGTTTTTGTTTTTTTGTGTATTTATTTTTATTTACACCCCTACCAGTTTCCCCTCCCTCCTCTGCTCCCAGTTCCTTTCTGTCAATTATCCTCTACCCCACCCCCATGCTCTCCTCCTTCTCTGTTTCTCTTTAGGTATTGGTGGGCATCTCAGGGGTATCAGTAAACCATGATACATCAAGTTACATTGAAACTAGGCATCTTCTCTTCTATAAAGTCTGGACAAGGCAATCCAGAAGGGGAGGTGGGTCCCAAAAGTAGGCAACATAGTCAGTAATAGTCACTATTCTCCCTAATAGAAATCTCACAAGAAGACCAAGTTACACAATTGTAACATGTATGCAGAGGTCCTAGGTTGCTTCCATGCAGGCTTCCTGGTCATTGGTTCAGTCTCTGTGAGCCTCTATAAATCCAGTTTAGTTGCTTCTTATGGGTTTGCTTGTGGTTCCTTTGGCTCCACTAAAAACCAGTCTTCCTTACCTCTTCTACAGGATTCCCCGAGCTCAGCCTGATGATTGACTGTGTGTCTCTGCATCTGTTTCCATCAGTTTCTGGGTAAAGCCGATTTAACAACATTTTAGCTAGACACCAATTTATGAGTATAGCATAATATCATTAGAAATCATTTCATAGATTTTTTTTTCCATTAATACTTGGTTCTATCCTAGATCGCTGAAGTATCCCACCTCTGGGTCCTGGTAATCAGGGATGGGGTCCCCTCAGAGGAAGGTTTTCAACTGAACGGGTCATATGTTGTCCACTCACACAAATTCTGTGCCATCTTTACATCTACACATCTTGTAGGCAGGACAAATTGTAGGTCCAAGAGCTGTGGCTGCATTTGTGTCCCAGTTTCTCCACTTAATATCTAGCTTGGTTATAGGAGATGGTCAGTTCTGGCTACATATCCCCCATTGCTAGAAGTTTTAGCTACAGTCACCTTCATTGATTCCTGGAAGTTTCTACTGTACTAGATTTCTAGCTTGTTCCTGAGATGCCCCCAGATTTTAGTTGTCTCTCCCAATACTCTCTCCTTCCATCCTCCCCCCCCCCACCTACCTCATAAAACTGAAAGGTTTCTGCAAGGCAAAGGACACTGTTAAAAGGACAAAACAGCAACCAAGAGAGTAGAAAAAACCAAACCCATATCTGACAGAGGGTTGATATTCAAAATATATAAAGACCTCAAGATACTAGACATCAACATTAAATAATCCAATTTTAAAATGGGGCACAGATCAAAACATATAATTCTCAACATAAGAATTTCGTATGACCCAGAATCACTTAATGAAATGTCAAACATCCTTAGGCATCGTGGAAAAGCAATTAAAAACGACACTGAAATTTGATCTTACAGCTGTCAGATTGGCTAAGATCAAAAGCACAAATGATAGCTCATGCTGGAGAGGAAGTAGAGCAAGGGGAACACTCCTTCACTGCTGTTGGGACTGCAAACTTGTACAGGCACTTTGAAAATCAACACGACAGTTTCTCAGAAAACTGGGAACTCACCTTTCTCAAGAGCCAGTTATACCACTCCTGGGCATATACGCAAAGGACACTTCACCATAACAAAAAGATATTTGCTTAAATATGTTTATGTTTATAACAACTTCATTCATAATAGCCAGAACCTAGAACTTAGATGTATCTCAATAGAAAAGTGGATTTTAAGATGTGGTATATTTACACAATGGGGTATTAATCAGCTGTAAAAACAATGGTACCATAAAACTTGTTGTCAAATGGATGAAACTAGTAGAGATCATCCTGAGTGAGGTAACCCAGACTCAGAAAGACAAACATGGTGTGTACTCACTCCTAATTGGATACTAGCTATAGAGTAAAGGTTAGCCATGCTACAATCCACAGACCCAGAGAAGCTAACTAGCAAGGAATGTTCAAAAGGAGATGGCTGAATCTCAGAGTGAAAAGGAAATACTTATTATTTATTGTTTTAAATTGTGTGTATATATGTGTCTGGATGTGGGTGTAAGATCTTCTAGAACTAAAGTTACAGGATGCAAGGGTACTGAAAAACATACTCAAGTCCTTTGCAGAAACAGAATACATTTCACCCACTGAGCCATCTCTCCAGTTCCCAGAAAACAACCATTCTTTTAGATGAGTGAGTAAATGTGGTGATATTTCTCTTGCTGCCTTGAGAGTCTTGTCTTTCTTTTCAACCACTGTTGAGAGCTACTTTTTGGTATGTCATGATTAAATTTACCTAGTGACTGTTGTAAGGCATTTTCCTTTATTATTGGTCTTATTAAATGAGGTTTTTTTCCTTTGTTAGGCACTTTCAAGACTTTTTTAGGTCTCAGTAATTCTGTTTACATTGTCTACCTGAAAGTTCACCTTGTTAATCTCTGTTCATTTTTTTTTTTACTTTGAGAATTAACTGAGCTATGGTGTCATGAAACTTTTAGTACTTGTTGACATAGCATGATCTTCACAGAGGAGGACTAGGTTATTCTTCTTTTGCCCCTAATCTCAACCTTTGTGTATCCTTTACCCAGAAATCAAACACCTCTTAGCATCTGAGTCCACAGTCACACCCACTATTACTCCAATAGATAGTACCCTACAATCAAACTTACTGAGAGGTTTGTGTTAGTGTGTTGTTGTCATTTCAGCTCTAGAGCTCTCAAAATAAAGCTGATGTTTTCCATAAATGTGCATCAGGCACATTGTTGAGCACGAACTGGAAGAGCATTAACAAAGGATAATCACATCTCATAAACCTCTACCAGGTCAGATGTATGCCAGCTGCCTGTAATCAGACAGCAAAATTCCACAAGGTCTGGGACATAATCACTTTGGAATGACCAGCCCCAGGCGCCTATGCTACTCATGTACCACAAATATAGAACTGGCATGTGACATTCTGAACCCACAACCAAACAAAATCACCCAGAGCTGGGCTGGACTAGCATTCATCCATACTCTGTGGTCTGTTTATCACAGGAGCAGTCATCGCCCAAGATCACAGTGTGTGTGTGAAACTGTATGGAATGGAAATCTGGAAGATTGAAGCACTTGTTTCTCTCTGATGACAAGGCTGAGCCAGGAGGATCTTAGTAGTGTTCTGTTTCATCAGCCAAGCACTATGCTTTTAAGGTCAAGTCGTGTCCTGAAGTGATGCAAGATTATGAAAGAATATCTCGTACATTCAAGGACACTGGAACTTTTGCTGAACTAGCAGCTAGAATGTATAAATTAAGTCACACTCAAGACTTAAAGCTGCCATCCTACTGGGTACTCAGCCTGTCTGTTTAGCCCACTTTTCAGAGAACAATGTAATACCAAACTTCTTTGCCTTGCATATTAGATACAATCAAATTTTACACTTAAGCTGTGTGTAACTGTAATAATAAGTTATATATTTCTCCATGATCTTGATTCAAGAGTAATGCAAGTGTGTTTATATGTAAACGATAATTTTCTGTAAACAAAAAAAGATAAAATGGCTTTATAGAGTAAATATTCATCATAGTTGTTGGAAGCACCAAAAGAACATTTTTGATAGCATTTGTTCATTATCTGGATAGGTTTTGGCCAGTTAAGACAGTAATTTAATTGCTTGCAAAATTTTGTTAAGAATTTCTATGTTTTCCCTCATTCCTTTGCCAGGTGACATTTCTGTGATGTTCAATGAATATATAACAGAATAATGGGAGACACACAGAGAGAAAAGTAGTGAATTCAAATTTAGCCTCACTTTTGGTTAAATTACTTCAAGGGGAAGTGCTTTTGTCCTTAATGTGACACCTATGCATTACTGATAATATAATATTGCTCTATATTATTTTTCCAAGGTAGGGCAGTTACTATCATTGAACATAGTTTCATAGTTCCAAGTGTGAGACTGGGCTTGACTGTTCCCTAGTCCTATATACTCAGTGACTGTCATAGACTTGTGGATATAGCAATACCTACTCTGTAACAGGTAGTGATGGAGTCTGAAGCACAAGTCTACCCTATTGAGAACACGGTCTTCCTTTGGAGCCTCCAAAAGTTGCAAACCAGTTCCTAGCACTGAGTTCAGGAAAACGATGTTACATGAATTCAAGGGAAGATTAGAGAAGTTAGTAGTTCAGCCACCAGTGATGAGGCTAATCTGGCTTGGACTGATTCTTCATATTTTAGAACCTGTAAAGTGTGAAGATATGGGACTTTAGAGTTACCTAATAAAAAGTACTGGAAAATTAAAATATAGAAAGAGAGGAATAAATGTCAGAGGGACAAAAAAGGGTAGAGAAATCTAAAATTTCTTCTGAAAATGAAAGTCTGATAATATTCTTCAATTTACTTTTTACTAAAATTTGAAATCTAACAAATTTTTCCTACAAACATTATTATAGTTCACCCAAGTAAATTTTTTAATAACATAGCTCACTACTATATATTTATAAGATCTAAAGGTAAATTGCAAGCAAACTCTATATTTTCTTGTAACAGGTTTTTGAAGCTCACTGAAGCCTTTTGAGGTACTGATTCTATTGTGGTGTATACTGACTTGATTCCTGTTAGAAAATAATGAGGTTTTCAAGTCACAGAGCAGAAATTCTCCTAGCCTTGTTTGAGCCTCTCTCATTTTGCTTGTCTATTGATGAAGACTTCAGAGGCAGAGCTCTATAGAACTGTATGATGCATTCTTGGTATTTCAAATTTGTTTGGTTTTAGTTATGTCACTAAAATTATAGGGAAAACAACATTCAATGGAGTCAGGCATCAAACTCAGATATTTACACTAAGCTTTCAACACATAACTTAGGCATTCTCCTTTGTGTGACATTCTGTTCAATGCCTTTAACTTAGGCTACTACAGCTCAGTATCAAAGAAATTCACATTCCTATAATTCTCTATCAGAGGTCAGGGTCACAGACATAATGAACTGTGCTGAGGATCATCGATCTTACTGGATCGCTTTAACAACCTGCTCTCTTCAGGTAAGGGAGAAAAGAGGAAATGAACTTATCCTCAGAAAATGGCAGTGTCATTAATTTAGGGATACATCCTTATATCCACATCCTTCATACTAATTTTCTTTCCAAATTCTGGGTTTAGGGTATATTCAGGCCAGATAGTGACAATATAGAATCTTGGCGTTTATTGAGACAGAAGTTACTCAGTAGCAAAAAAATATTCCAGGTAACAAAGCAAACTACATGGAGAAATGGTTGGAGGAAAGCATTTACAGAGGAAGTCTCTAAAGTTTTACAGCTTTGTCTGGAGGTCTGTCTGGTCATGCTATGGAAACAAAATTATCATTGTTACTATTCTGTGTGTGTGTGTGTGTGTGTGTGTGTGTGTGTGTGTGTGTGTGTGTCCCAAAGACAGTTTGAGTCCCTGCCAAGAAGAAATCCAGTGTGGGAAAATGCTGTTGTGGATCTGAAAAAGGTGGTTAAAAATCAGCTCTATTATAGCATGCAATATGACAGCTAGATGAAAGCACCTGAAGAAATCTGGTTAAAATCACGCAGGCCTATACTAGCATGCAGAGTGAAAGATAGATAGAGGACCCTGAATCCTTAGCAGTTATGGACTGGAACTTCTGTTAAAATAGATACATTAGATAAAAACCTTAAGAACAGTGTATGAGCTGCATATAAAAAATATTTCACAGCAGAAGAAAAATATAGCTCAAAAATGTTCAGTGATCAATTTTTTTTGCCTGTTGTTTTATTAAAACTGATGAAATTAACAATAACTTGCATTTAATCAGAAGCATATCAGACAGTTTGCCATTTCCTTTGTTCTCCTGGCAGTAGTGGTCTAGAATTCACACTGATAATCAAAATGATGGGACATAATTTATTTCTATCAGTACGCATCCTGCGTTATATTTAAGGTAACAACCACTGTGTTCAAACACAGCCTTGCTAACCCTCCGCTTTAGATCTAGAACGTGTAAGAAATCTAGTGACGCCGATGAAAGCACACTACCTACCTCACCTCTGAAAGTTTGATTTTCTCTTAGGAGTAGTGCACAGTTTCAGAACATGTAATACAGCCCTTTAGGGTTTTTTGGGTTTTTCTTTTTTTTTTTTTTTTTTTGAGAAAAGGAAAAAAAAGTTTCAGCCTCCTTCCAGCCTCCCATTTCCCTGACCCTCCTCCCACCCTTCTCTCCCTCCCCCCACTTCTCTCCCCCTCCCTCTCCAGTCCAAAGAGCAGTCAGGGTCCCCTGCCCTGAGGAAAGTCCAAGGTCTTCCCCCCTCCATCCATATCTAGGAAGGTGAACATCCAAACTGGCTAGGCTCCCACA
>NW_004949121.1:172306-178139 GCF_000317375.1 Microtus ochrogaster
CAGATGGAACTCCTCAGCACCGAAACATAGACGCCTGGTAGTCCAATGACCTGCGGACAAAAGGGAGAACTTGGGGGGCCGGGCAGGGACGAGTAGAACACAGGACACCCTGGCGCCAAAGCTGAAGGTGTGTGTGCTCCCTTTCGGGGGTCCTTGAGGCCTGCCCGGTAGGCAGGCACTCACCACTCTGGGTGGGCAGCCCCAGTGTAGGAGCAGAAAACTGTTCCCAAGCAAAGGATCTAGCAGAAAACGCAGGCTTGGGGGGAAGGGGGGTCGTGTGCAAGAAAGACAGTCCTGCAGAAGAAGTTGGGGGAGGGGGTCTGTGCTCTCTTCCAGGACAATCCGCCCCTGGATAGCACACACTCACCCATCCAGATGGAATTCCACAGCACCTAAACAGGGCCGCCTGGTAGTCCTATGATCCGGGGACAAAAGGAAAAACTGGGCAGGCAGGGCGAGATCCAGGAGAGCACAGGCACCCCTGGAGCACAAGCTGAAGGTGCCTGGTCTCCCTTACAGGGGACCTTGAGGCCTGCCCGGTAGGCAGGCACTCACTGCTCTGGTGGGTAGCCTTAGTGTAGGAGCTTAAAACTGTTTTTGAGCACTGGTCCTAGAATACAGCAGGGCAGGGTTGGGGGTGGTGGTGCTGGGGGGCTGGGTTGTGTGTAAGAAAGACAGCCCTGCAGAAGGAGCTGGGGGAGAGGGTTTGTGTTCTCTTCCAGGACAGTCCGCCCCTGGATAGCACACACTCACCCGTCCAGATGGAAGTCCTCAGCACCTAAACATGGACGCCTGGTAGTCCAATCCCTTAAGGGGTCTTGATTAACTCTCTCCTCTGCATAAGCTATGGATTGCTTAGTAATTGAAAACAACCAGCAATGAATTGTAGATGCTTGCTGGGGCACAAAATATTTGACGTTATACTCATTTGTTAATTTACATTTAATTAAATAAAAGTATATATGAGTAACTTCTTCAGTAATACCTCAAATATTTAACCTTAATAATGGGAGGATGTCTATCCTAAAAGAAAACAGCACATAGGAAAAGAAAAATTACAAACATAATTTAATTACAAACAGTACAATGTTTGCTGAATATATATTATATATATTTAATATTTTGATTTTATAGATACATATAAGTATGCATATATACATATAATCTGCATACATATATTTAAGATAAACATTATATACCTTGTGATATATGTTATATATAACAGGATATATATTATATAGCTTATGTGTAGGTGTTTGTGTGCCTGAGTGTGCATGAGTGTGTACATGTGTGTGAGAGAGACAGAGAGAAAGAGAGACAGAGAGACAGAGGGGGCAGAGGGAGAGGGAGAGACAGAGATGGGATTAAGCCCATGTTATTTTAAGATTTCTGAGGTAATATTTAATTTTATTAGAAATAATAGTGTCATGAGAACAGCCTTTTCAATTTTTTCATTGATTAACATTGTTCATTAACATATGATGATATAGAAGATTCTTTTATAACCAAGCAATTTCTGTTAATTATAGGTAAATTATCTGAGAACTAATCAGTCTGTGAGAATATAATGATATTAAAGTAGAATTATCATTTCTGAAAAATTAGGAGGTATGAAACATGAATCATCATGCATTGATCATCATGAATAATATAATTTGACACTGAGGTCAGGACAAATGCATGGGCAGTATGAAACACTGTAAACAGGGAACAAAAATATGCTTATTCTCAAATTTAAGAAAGTATATATTTAACTGTTTCTCTTTGTTTACATACAATTAAATAATAATAAAGTGATCATTAAGAAAATACACTCTTTATAAATACTATATTGTTTCAGAAATGTTTCTCAACATTAAAAAAAAGTTCTCTGCTTTTTATGGATCTTGATTACCATGAATTTAGAGAAGGAATGCTTCTAGCAAACAGTGCAGGGTCTTGGGCAGCATCAGATTATAAAGTCTCTTTATCAGGAAAGAAGTGAATCAAAGCAGGAAGTGTTCTATGTCAAGACTCTTCTGACACATAGTTAGAATCTTTAGGAACTTCAAATTCCATTCATTTGTTTCAGGCCTTATATGTTGTTCTTGCAAATCCAGCCAACTTCCTATTATTTTCAAATGATTGCCAAATGCACTCACCTTTGAGCTTACAACTTCTTTTTTTTTTTTTACCACACAATAATTTTCTTAATGGCTAGTGAAATTGATTACAATATCAGCCATGAGTTCCATTAATATTTTGTAAGAGTAAAAGGGGTTCTTGGCAGGTTCCTGAATAGAATTCATCTGATTAAATATGCATTTTTTGATTACTGTGTAACCTTCTACAACCTTTACTGTCTGTCTGTTGTCATTAAAGATTAATATAACAGTCTATTAGATAAAATAATAATCAGAATGGATCTGCATTCCTTACTTCATCTATCAAATCAGGTCAGAGCATCATTTTTACTCTTCAAAGACATTTGAGGCTCTAAAATCCCCATTTAGAAGAGAAATAAATTCATTCGAATGCAAAGCTATGTTAGTAAAATGTCTGGATTTTAAAGCGTATTTTCTAGCCAAACAAAAGAAAGTTGCCACCTCTCCTAAAGAAGCATCTCAAAGGAAGGAAAAAGAAGAAAGAAAATGAGTAAAACCTAACTTTCTAATATTTGTCTACAATCCACCCACCTACTCAACCAAAAATTTTGAAAACATACTTCTTATCTGTTTTGTCTTATGCAGATTAAACATTCATGTCTGTTATATTTGTTTCCCCTTTCTGAAGCATTTACACACACGTCTATGTGCACACACTTTTATATAAAAAACACAATCGCCTAGAAAAACAATTTTTTTTGTGACAAATTAGGCCCTCAAATAAATGGGTTTTTTCCATTTTTTTTATTTTATTGAGAAAAGGAAAAAAAAAACTTTCAGCCTCCGCCCAGCCTCCCACTTCCCTCCCCCTCCTCCCACCCTTCTTCCCCTCCCCCCACTCCTCTCCCCCTCTTTCTCCAGTCCAAAGAGCAGTCAGTGTTCCCTGCCCTGTAGAAAGTCCAAGGTCCTCCCCCCTTCCTTCCATGTCTAGGAAGGTGAACATCCAAACTGGCTAGGCTCCCACAGAGCCAGAACATGAAGTAGGATCACAACCCCGTGCCACAAATTCCCATGCCATGTAATTGTAAGACAGATTTTGGTATCTTTCTTCTTGAAGAAAATGCAATACCTTACAGAACAATATACCTACAAATTACCAAGGTGAAAGCTCCAATTCAGTAGATTTTTAATTAGTGTATTTTCCTTATATTATATAGTACTGGCTATATTTGATATGAAAGAAATCTGTTCCAGGTTAATGTATCTTTTGCTGATATAAAATCGCATGCTCATTCAGTTTATTTATATGATGGATTACATTGATAGATTTGCGTATGTTGAACCAGCCCTGCATCTCTGGGATGAAGCCTACTTGATCATAATGAATAATTTTTCTAATGTATTCTTGGATTCGGTTTGCCAGTATTTTATTGAGAATTTTTGCGTCGATTTTCATGAGTGAGATTGGCCTGTAATTCTCTTTCTTGGTTGAGTCTTTGTGTGGTTTTGGTATCAGGGTAACTGTAGCTTCATAAAAGGAATTAATAGCATGCTTATATACATATTAATACAATACTATGCAATATTTAATTTTGTGATTATCTATCTACTGGCCAAAGAAGAGAAAAATGTAATAGCTTTTCTTAATACACATCATCACTTTAGCATGACAAAAATGAGACGTGAAGTTTCTCCTGTACACAGAAGTTTCTGTTCCACCTGGTCCTGCAGCCATCCAGTCCCAAAGAAACACAGGTAGGTTTATATTAATTATATACTATTTGGCCTACTGCTCAGGTTTCTTATTAACTAGCTCTTCCAACTTAAATTAACCCTTAATTCTTATCTATGCTTAGCCACGTGGCTTGTTAGCTTTTCTAGTAAGACATTCTAATCTTGCTTTTTCTGCATCTGACTGGTGACTGTGGGTTTTCTTTCTTTCTTTTTTTTTGGTGTGTTGTTTACAAGTTGTTGTGGATAATGGTCAGGTAAAAAGCTAAACACAGAAGATTATATTCAGGTTTTTGTTTTTAAAAGAAAAAAAGGAAAATGTTCTTCTACACTGTAAAGATTTATCACTTGTATTAGTTTAATAAAATGCTGAATGACCACTAGTCAGGACATATAGTTGGGGCAACAAAACTAGAATTATTGGAAGAGGAAAGGCAGAGATGCTGTCATTAGCCAGATACAAAGAAAAACGAGAGTAGTTACTGAGAAAAAATACCAAGCCACATAGCTAAACATAAATAACAGTTATAGATTAACTGAAGTTTTAAAAGCCAGTTAATAGTAAGCCTGAGCTAATAGGTCAAGCAGTTTAAAACTAATATAAGCCTCTGTATGTTTCTTTGC
This sequence comes from Microtus ochrogaster, assembly GCF_000317375.1. Lineage (NCBI taxonomy): Eukaryota > Metazoa > Chordata > Mammalia > Rodentia > Cricetidae > Microtus > Microtus ochrogaster. The sequence goes on from NW_004949121.1 coordinate 176,746, forward strand.
GACTGAACGGCTGTAGTACTGGATGGTGCAGAAAATTACATCTATATTCTTCTTTTATACTTGCTTCTTCCAGATACTGTTATGAGAGATAATTATCAAGAAATTATAATGTTTACTATTTAGTAATGAACACACTGCACAAAAATATGTGAAAATATATAATGGACATAGTATCTCTGAATAGGAACTAACTTCCGAATACCAAGGACACCAAAATAACTGGAGGCTCCAGATCTTTATAGAAAACAACATAGTATTTGCATGTAATCTACGCATAATCTCCTAAAAAACTTAAAATATTCCTAAAAATTGCCTAGATGAGTAAAGATGTTTGCAACCAAGCTTGGTGACCTGAGTACAGTCTAGGGACACACTTGGTAAAAAGTAAGAACTGACTTCTTCATGCTGACCTTTGACCTCCACAAGTGTGCCACATTACATACATGTTGTGAACATGTGCAAATACACACATGAATAAATAAATGAATAAATGTTTGACAAACAAAATTTCTATAGTACTTATAATACATAATATAGTAATCCTATTCAAATAATTGTTTTGCAGCATAACTTGTAAGTCTTTTAGTGCTATGAGAGTTGTAATCACTCATGGCTTAATGGCAGGGATACAGCTAGAGACATGCATTATCAGATTTTGTCATTGTGAGAATATCATAGAGTAAACTTAGACATCCAGATGATTAGCCTGTAAATGTGATATAATCTCATAGAACTACTGTTGTACATGTGGTTTATCATTGAACAAAATGTCACCACATGATATATTAGTACATTCCTGACAATTTATGAGTGCACAAATATAGAAACAATATATGTGCATGGCCAGCAGTATTTGACAAGGTTTTCTCCATAGTTAACTGTATTTTAGCTAATAAATAATAGCCCTGAATTTCACATATTACTGCAGTATTTTTTTTCTATTTCAGTGTATGTACACACTGTTTCCATGGTTTGCATATCACTATCTATGCAAGCATTTATTTTATCTTTGTGATAAAAATATTAATATAATTCTTCTAGTTTTTTCAGTCATATACAAAGTCCATAGTTTCAAATGACATACATAATAAGACAGGATTTATATATGGTTAAAATTATATTCAGTCACTCAGAAAATATTCCCCTAGCTGAATGACTGCCTATAGCAGAAAAGTGTTCCTCTCATATTCTGATGTCATACTTTAGCCATTTCTTTAAAGGTGTTTGGGTCTGCACATAGGGCCATGGAATATTAATTACCTTAGTGACCAATGACTAGGCTTTAATCCAGTTGGATTGATCTCTTTTTTTAAAATTTATTTATTTATTAAAGATCTCCGTCTCTTCCCCTCCCATTTCCCTCCCCCTCCCCCAATCAAGTCCCCCTCCCTCCT
>NW_004949121.1:183430-211096 GCF_000317375.1 Microtus ochrogaster
TTTCTCTATGGTGTCCTCAGAATCTGAGATTCTTTCTTCTATTTCTTGTATTCTATTGATTATGCTTGTTTCTGTAGGCTCTGCTCGTTGACCTAGATTTTCCATGTCCAGCTGGTCCTCAGTTTGTGTTTTCTTCCTTGCTTCCATTTCAGTTTTCAATTCTTTTTTTTATAAATATTTATTTATTATGTATACAATATTCTGTCTGTTTGTATGCCTGCTGGCCAGAAGAGGGCACCAGACCTCATTACAGATTGTGAGGCACCATGTGGTTGCTGGGAATTGAACTCAGGACCTTTGGAAGAGCAGTCAATGCTCTTAATCTCTGAGCCATCTCTCCAGCCCCTCAGTTTTCAATTCTTGAACTGTTTCCATTACCTGTTTGATCATTCTTTCTTGGTTTCCCAGGGTATTATGTACGTATTTACTCATTTCTTCAAACTTTTGGTTATACTTCTTATCCATTTCTATAAGGGCATTTTTCACATGTTGTTTAAGGGACTCTATTGCTTTCATAAAGTCATTTTTTTTCACTTCTTCTGTGTTAGGGTGTTGAAGACCTTCTGTTGTAGGATCATTGGGTTCTGGTGTTTTCATGCCTTTTTTCAGATTATTGGGTGAATTCTTGCCTTGGCGCCTGCCCATCTCCTCCTATCGATGCTAACTAATGGGTCTTTTAAAACTGGTTCAGGTTTCCCTGCTGGCCAGGGGCTCCTCTTACAAAATGTCCTCGCTCTGTTTCCTGGTTCCTGCCCTGGGGGCCTAGGTCCCTCTCACCCCTCAGAAGGGTCTTCAGGAATAGGGCCTGGCTCCTCCTTTGCCAGGGACTTCGCCAACCAAAGGCCTACCTCTTTGATTTAATTGTAGTGGGGCGATCTGCTCTCGGTGTTGCGCACGGTCCCTGCAGCCTGCATCTGCTACCACTATGGTTCCCGCTGCCTGTAGTCTGCGTCCTTTGCTCTGGATTGATCTCTTTATAGAAGCATCAGAATATAGACAAAACAGACAAAAGTGAGAACAGTGGAAAGGGAGATGCTGAATCTGAAATGACACCCCACCCCACTAGAGTTTTGAAAATTGCTTTCCTATATACTGAAGTTTTATTTACATTTTATTATTTTTAGAATATAATTACATCATTTCTCTGTTCTTTTTTCTCCCTTTAAAGCCTCTAATAGATGCCTCTCCCTCTGTTTCAAATTCACAGGCTTCATGCATATATTACATGCATATATGACTAGATATAGATAGGTAGACAGACAGACAGACAGACAGACAGACAGACAGACAGACAGATAGATAGATAGATATAATACACATTTCTAAATATAACCTGTTCAGTCTGTATAATGCTACCTGAATGTACGTGTTCATAGCTGGTGATTTGGTATCATATGACCAGGTGAGGGGGCTCTTCCTCGAAGAAGACTGTTTCTCCCACTCTGAGCATTCTTTGTTTCCTGTAGTTCTTTGGGTATTGTTCAGACCTCATGGACTTTTTCCAATCCACTTTGGCATATCGTTTGTTGTCCTGTTCAGATCATGTTTATGTGGTCATGTTGGTGAGACTTTATGGGTATAGCTTCTGATGTTAATAGGAGACAATATCTCACAGCAAATTCTCTGATCCTTGGAGTCCTGTCCCTTACAACCCTATGAGCACCTCCATGCAGTAATAGTCTTTGAACCTTACGAGACTGAAGGACTCTCAGAGAGATGTATAGCCAGTAGAAGTCACGTTATCCAGCCTTCTGAAGGATGCACTTGACCTCTAATTTCGGTCCCTGTTGCTCTGCTCTGTTGTCCTTCACTGTGTGAGCCAACTTTGCCACAAGCTCCTACATCTGTTTTTTTCTCACCAGTCAACTAAAATATCCTGAAATCATAACTGAAAATGAATTTAACCTCAACCAAATGTGTTTAGTATGACGGTCACAGCAATGGAAAACAAGCTCCTTACACAATATTCATCGTCAAGGCAAGGAGAGGAAGTTAAACTGCTTCCTCTTCATCTTGAACGTCTATTCTCCAAAACTTGGAGGAAGAGGGTCACTGCTGCTTTGACTACTCACCTGGTGACACTCTGTAATGTCACTCCAAGAAAGTCCTAAACAAACAGAATGTGATATTAAAATGTACATTTCCCTAATCTCAAATGAGATCAATCTTTGGTCCCTTCATCCCACAGGAAATACTAGAAAAACTCCATTCCCTCAGCTCTAGTGACTGAATATTGGTTCTTCTGGTTTACTTGATATTTATTCTGAATAAAAAGAACAATCAATCCTATATGTATTCAGATCGTATACATTCATATCACACAGATCCTTCTATAAATAAAAATTAATAATAACTTCAGGAATGTGATTTGAGTAGCAAATTCCATAAGTTTATATGTGTTTGGTTATATTATTATTAAATTCCATAGGTTTATCTGAGTTATAATGCCATGTTCTATTAGTAGAAAAATCACAGCCAATATTTGAGATCTGTAAGTTTATAGATTCACGTTTAATACTTACTCATGTCCATCCTCAAAACAAGAGCAGACTAGCCTGTATTTTGGAGGATATTAAATATGCCAACAAAGTTTGTCGTCTTTAAGATGTTTGTCTAGAATGTCACTTGTCACTTGATCTGCCCCTAGTTGCTCTTGCTTTTCGAGACCGTTTTATAACCTGAAATGCCCCTGGCTGTCAGAGAATAATGAATCATGTATTACTGCAACCCAAATGCCTGCCTGGGGACTCATCTGTTCAATAGGTTCTCTCTAATGTCTAACGAAAATACCTTCAGTAGAGAAACCACTATCCTTAGGCTGTTCTTCACAAATTAAATTATTTATGAATCAAAAGATTTCAAATATACTTGTGAACAATATTTTTATGGCTATAGAATTTAGTTTTTGTAACTCTTGTTTTAATAAAGCTGTATAAATTATACTGTTGCTGGCGAGTCAAATTTTCACTTTCATAATTTATCACTTAAAATGTTAGTGTGATTTTAAGATATGATTTATCCAGATTAAAATTGTTTGTGTGTGTGTTTGTGTATGTGTGTGCATGTAATGATTCATGGGGAAACTGGAGGCAACTTGCTGATTTTGTACTTGTGCAGTTAAAATAGTATTTAGGGCAGGATACTCTCTAGGACAGTGTCTGGATGGATTTTCGAACTGTACTTTTTATGAAAAAGTAAAAGTATATTTTAATAAAAATACCCCAGCACTCGGGATGCTGAGGCAGACGGATCTCTGTGTGTTCGAGGCCTGCCTGGTCTACAAAGGGAGTTCAGGACAGGCTCCAAAGCTACAGAGAAACCCTGTCTCGAAAAACCAAAAAATAAATAAATAAATAAATAAATAAATAAATAAATAAACAAACAAATAAAAATAAAAATACTCTTTTTATGAAAGAGTAAATCAGAAAATTTGTTATATAATAAGATATATACTTTTCTCTGCAGATGACACTGATGTATAGGTAAGTTTTTAATGTCAGATTTCCATGTTGAAATATGAATCTTCAAAACATGGTTTAGAAAAGTTGTGCCATTTTTTGGTGATGAGATCATGAAAATGGAGGCCTAATGAACATGATAGAAGTCATTATAAATTAGACACAAAATGATCCTCAGACCATCTTACACCAGAGGATACAGGCCAAAGAGGGTTATCTGGAGAGAAAGCCCTTATCATATTTTCAACATTCTGAAACTGCAGGAGACTTAAAAGTAGTCTTATTTCCCTACCATACTGGACACTAACACATTGTTTATAAAACTCGTCCCCTGGCATTTTATTCTAGAAGCTCAAAAGGGCTCAATTTACTCTGGTCAACTTAAACATGTCTTTATTTTGTGAGTGTGTGTTCTTTCACATTATACTGATCTTATTTGCTCCTTGATAATTTTTCCACATGTTAAGGTTTTATCTATAACTTATAGGTATTTTCTAAGTTTTTAATTTTAATTTTAATTCAATTTAGCAGGAAGAATATCAATTGCTCTGCCTGTAAAATATCCAGTATTCTTTCAAATTAGACAGCAAATGTTTCCTTATTCTTGAGCTTCTGCTCTCTTTGATTCATCTGCAATTTTGTCTTCTAATCTATATCTATAGTGTAGCTCAAAAGTGAAAGAGCACAGCACTGCTGTCTCCACCTTCCCACTGGGACACTGTGGAAAGAAGGGGAGACTTCATGGACCAATTTCTTTCTGATTTTTTTCTTTAACTGTCCCTATCAAGTATACATACTTTTAAGATCTGTCCCCTGGCTCGGGTGGTGGTGCATACCTGTAATCCCAGCACACTGGAGGCAGAGGCAGGTAGATTTCTGTGAGTTCGAAGCCAGCCTGATGTTCAGAGTGAGTTACAGTAGAGCCAGGGCACAGAAACATTATATCAAAACAAACAAGCAAACAAACAAAAACCGAAAACCAAACTAAACCAAACCAAACCAAAACCCTTTCACTTAGATCCTCTCTGCCACAGCTCAATTACCTCTACCACCGACACAGTTTGTCCTTCTCTCGGCCTTGACCTGTCTTTATGTCTGGCTCTCTGCCTGAGTTACCATACCTTTGTCTTCTCTCGGCTGCCCACCACCTTGACCTGCCTTTATGTCTGGCTCTCTGCCTGAGTTACCACACCTTTGTCTTCCTTGAGTGAGTCATGTTGGAGTTTCCTTGTTTTCACTTTCCTTAGAGTCCTTTTGTTTTCTGTAGACAGTTTTCATATTTGTGTGGAATGAAATGACTCCTGATTTCTTCTATGTTTAAACATGTAATTTTTTTTACCCCATTTTGTTGATAGTTGAACCGCTATAGAATTCTGGGCTAAAGTACATTTTCCTAACAGCCTTGAGAATAAGCTTCATGATCTTCTCCAGCTCAGCAAACTGCATGGTTGCTAGGATACAAAACTTTTTTATTTTTTATTATTTTCTTCCTTGAAAGACTAGCAATCTTCTTTATTTCATACTTTAAATTTTGAAAGATGTATCTGTATGTGTGTATATGTATGTTTGTGTGCAGGTGTGTGTTTGCATGTGTGAGTGTGTCTGTCTGTCTTTTGTGTAATTTCTGAAAACTATCTCCCAGACATTAATATTAGAAAATTCTCCGTGGCCTTTATCTTTTCTTTTATGCTTTAGTTTTTGATTGTTTGTTTGTTTGTTTGTCTCTGATATCCTGCTTTGCTTTAGTCTACACCCTGGAAAAAATTTATCCTCAACAAGTCTACCACTTAACATGTGTCTTATAAGCTGTATACATGTGTGTGTGTGTGTAAATATGTATTGTATATACTTTTAAAAAATTGTCAGGAGTTCTCTGCTTCCACTCCCATTTGCTCTGTGTAGCATCATGCTCTACTTACTACTTTGGAAAACCCAAAAGAATCTGGATTATAATTTATAGACGTGGAATTATAATTTAAACTCTTAGCCTTCTCTTATTAATACCTTAGTGTAGTAAACTTAGCTCAAAAATTCCAAGCATTGTTTAAGTTCACTCCTTCCTATGAAATTCAAAACAAGCTAACTTGTTTACCCTAGCTTCTACAGTTATTAAAAACCAAAGTTAATAATCTTCTCTAATAATCTTGATACTAATATCAAATGGGAAATGTCATTAAAAACCATTTTGTGTGCTAAGTGAAGGATTTTTATATCTAGGGAAATAGACTTGTGCAATGGGACAGTTGGAAAATAGGGAAAAAATGTATTTATTTGACTTGGAGAAAAAACAGTCCTCTAATAATTCACCAATAAGTCAGTCAAAGGTCTATTTGGGAGAAATTTTGACTGGGTCCAGAATGTTCTGAATTGGTTTGTACTTAATAAATGCCTATTAACAGATAAAGTTGGAATGTGATTTTAAATACAACAGTATGCTTCAATAATATTTAAAGTACATAATATTTTTACATGTACGTGAAGACAGAATGACTCATAACGTACAAAAGTAGTAGAGTTATCTTTCTTGGTACCCCTAAAAATTGAAGAAAGGGGTGATATCTATCTTACTGAATAACTGCTATTGGGACTTTTGTCAGTGGCTTGCATGTGTGGCTGTTTGTACTGTAGCTAATTTCTCAATAGAATCTCTTTGACCTGTTTTTAATTGGTATCAAACATTTGACTTGGAGACATGTGCCTTCTTTGCAGTCAAAAAGATCCAATTACTCTGTATAGCTTTGGTGCACGCTTCTGAAAATGCATTTTGCTAACATCAAATGTATCCCGCAGTGATGCTGAGTTCATCTCACTATCATCATCGTTTAATGAAATAGAAGATTACAACCTTTGCATGAGGCAAGGCTTGCCCTTTTTGTTCTAAATTGGCATCCTCAACTTTGTAGATTTCCTTTGAGATATCTTTGGTGGTTTGATGTAGATATTTAGAGCCCCAGTTCTAAAATCTGGTTTATTGACCCAAACCCAAGCAATCCCACTTACCTCTTTGACCACAGCCAAATTCTTCAATGTCAGTTTCCTGACATTTCAAACTGAAAGCAAAAGTAAGAGTTTTGTGAAGCTTTGTTGTTAGTATAGTTAATGTATTCATCACAGTAATTATGTGTTTGTCAGTGATAATCATTATTATAACAATACTACAAGATACCTAATTTCTAATTCTATTACAACAACATGCATAAAGTCTTGAGCTGTGGTATTATATGAAAAAAAGATACATAAGGTCTCAGAATTAAGAAAGTTTCTAAAAGTCTGCTTTTCTTAAATATGCTATTTAATTTTAAAAATTATAAAATCATGTACTTTCACAGTTGTTCCATTAAACAGCTATAGTGTGCACTCAACCAGACTATTAAGACTTGCAGACATAGTAAAACACTGCAAGTCAATCTACTCAACATACTTTTTACTGTTCTACTTGTAATTTATCTGGTAAAATGTTGTCCTATATACTGGCTCCAGTTTACAAATCAAATGATAAAAGAAAAATCATTGTTGAAGGAGCTGCAGGTTGCATTCCTGCCACCCTGCTCCCAGCTGCCTGGTTAGCTTATGCTCTAAAATAACAACACACAAACTGTATTCATTTAAACACTGCCTGGCCCATTTCTATTAATGTGTGTAGCATTGAGGTGCACTTACCAGGAAGATTCTAGCCTACATCCATCCTGGGTCGAAGCTTCATCGCATCTGCCCCAGAGAACAGAGCTAAGGCATATGAGCTCATTTCCTTTTCCTCCCAGCATAATGTTCTGTTTACTCCACTCACCTAAAGGCTGGCCTATCAAATGGGCCAAGGCAGATTCTTTATTAGCCAATGACCTTCCTCCATCAATTTTTTTAATTTAATGTTTGTTTTTCATAGGTAATTCAATAACCTGTTTGACTTGTAAATGTATAATATGTGAACAAATCTTATGACTTTACAAGCAGCTATGTAACTCAAGGTAAAGATGGCAATATGTTCGTTTCTTAAATATGTATCTGGAAATATTAAAAAATAGTTATTATCTTCTTTTCTTTGTTTTTTGTTTTTTAGACAGTTTCTCTGTAGCTTTGGAGCCTCTTCTTTTATAAAGTGAATCGCATTAAATATTCTCTTCCATTCCTTACCTTTTTTTAAATAAATAAATAATTTATTAATGAACTTTTGTATATAGTACGTTAGCGATTGAGTTTTGTGACTCTACTCAATAAATCTCATCAGTCCAACAATTAAATTTTAGTTTTTATTTATTCATGTGGCTTTCGGGTCACACATCTCATGCTCATCCTGCTCCCTGTCCCTATGTATCCACCGTCTGCCCTTGCACTCTCCCCCCCAAATAAGTTTAATTAAATTAAATTTAATTTAAGAGATTTAAGAAAAGAAGAGAAAAATCTCATCGTGGAAGCTGTAGAGTGTCACAGTGTGTAGTAGCACAGCGTACCCTTTAGTCCATACATCATTATTTGCAAGTGTTCACTGGGAAGAGTCATTGGTCCTGCCTCAGGCCTTTGGTTTCTGCTACACTATTGATACTGGGCTCTCACTGGGACTCCTCCTGGATAGCCTGTTGTGGCACTGTGTTCTGGAGTTCCACAGCTTTGGATATACAGGACTGGTCCCTTGACATGCTCCGGAAGATCATAGATGTGGTGGATTCTGGAGTCGCCCTGGCTACTCATAGCCCTGATTATGGGCCTGGGTTAAGTCAACCCTCCAGCTCTCCCCCATCCTCACCTCCAGGGTGAGCTGTCCAGAATCTCCCTGGCTAGTACACCCTATGAAGCAAGGAGCAAGAGGCAGGGTCAGTTCTCTCGCTCTCATGCCCTTAGGTCCTGCTCACCCACACCTATAACAGCAGGACCAGTTCTACTGTGTTGCCCAGGTGAGGTCCAGGAGCCAATCTCCTGAGTGCTGAAGCCGGTGAGAGGCAGAGACAGCTCTCCTGCTTTCCTGACCCCAGAGTCAACTCTCCCACCAGAGACAGGTAGTGAGAAGTGGAGAGGAGAAGGAATCTCTCCCTTCCATAAAACCTTATGGTGGATGAGGGGTAGGGCCTATTCTCCTTCCTCACACAAGGTCTTGATGCAGCTTGCCTGCTCCACCGTCCAACAGGGTCAGCTCTTCTGCACTTCCTAGGTGAGGTACAGGGCCTGCTCTCCCATATGCTGCAGTCTGTGAGGGGCAAGGACAGCGCTCCTGATCTCATGACTCCAGGACCTGCTGAAGTCCCACTGTAAAGGTGGGGAGGAATGGGGGAGAAAAAGGTATCTCTACCTCACTCGGATCACTCTATGGAAGATGAGGGGCAAGATCAGCTTTCTAATTCTCAAGCTCTCATGGCCAGCTCACCCTGGTCCCAGTCAGCAGGATCAGGTGTACTGTGCTGAACCAGGCATGGTACAGAGTCTTTTCTGAGTGCTGCAGCTGGTGAGGGGATGAGTCAGCTACCCTGCTTGCAGCAGGTGGCAAGAGATGAGAGCGGAGTTTATCTTTCCCTCATCCATGCCACTACAAGGCAGGCAAGGGGAATAGGGCCAATTCTCCCACTCTCCCACTCTTCAGGGCTAGCTCATTTGTGCCTCCACGTATTTTTCTGCCCAAGCAAGGAGCAGGGTCAGCTCTTAAGTGCTGCAGCTGGTCAGTTCTCCCTAGTGTGGCAGCCAGGATGGGACAGGGCCATCTGTGTAGAACCTTATCCTTTTGGCCTTTGACAGTAACAGGAGAAAGGAATATCAACACAGACCATGGCTGCAGTAGGGTCACAGACTCAGCCCAGGCCCGGACATCACCATCACTCAGGCTGGCAGTAAACCTCTCACCTCAGTCAACTTCTCACAGTCTTCAACTCTTCAGATCTGCCTCTTTCCACAGGACTTGAACCATTCTGTTTCTCTCTCTCCCATACCACACCATGTATTGTTCATTATAATAGTGCTTGACTTCCTGGTGTCCCCAAGCAGCCTGTGTTTCCTTCTAGGCACCCAGGGCAGCCGTCCCAGACAGGCTTGGTGCAATATCACTCAGCTGCTTGGTGCAATATCATCTAAAACAAACGTGCTATTCAAATTCGTTGAATAAATAATATTGAACAGTTGAAAGGAATATTTTGCATGTGTGTACTGACTGGTGTAATGCATTATTGACAACAGAGTTGTTAGATTGGGAGGTTGATACATTATTCGTAACAATTCAGAAAGATGTTTTAAAGAATACATTATTTTATAATATTAGCAAAGATATATACTATAATCAAAGAGAAAAAGGTGAGTGGTAAAATAGCCCTCCACAGGCCAAGTTTTCCAATTCTAAATAAAAGTAGACCCCAACATCGCCCCCATGACAGCTGGAATTAATACGAGAAGACAACACCCTTCTCCCAACAACGTTTACCTTTAGGCTTAGGGACATAAAAGAGGGGTTGATTATAACTGGTAGAGGGTTGGGTGTTGAGGTGGAAATTTTTTAATCTCAGTGCTCTTTGGGAAGAAAAAATAAAAACGAAAAGTATAAAAAGCATACAAATATAATAAGATAGAATGGTAGATTGTTGAATCTAGTTTTTAGAAGCAACTATTAGTTTTAAATATTTTACATTGGTTTTAATTTTGTATATTATATAAAAATTTTGTCTAATAATATAAAATTTGAGATTAATTTTTAAAAACATACTCTACATGCATTTCTAATCTTGTTCAAGGTACTGTACCTATACAGCTCATTTAACAATGTAGTGTAAATTTTTAGTCCTTAAAAATTAATATTTACAGCTTCCTAGGATAATGAAGAAATATAGGTTAGTATAGTATAATGAACTTGTATTAGGTATGTTTCCAAGGTCAAGCAAAGATATAATTTAGATAGTTAGGTCATCTTCAAACACTTCAGAGATCTACAGAATATGGCATTTAAGATGCTTTAATAACATAGGTTCTTCTTTATTACAATGAGACACGTCTGTTCCTGGCAGCACAAAACTACTTCAGAGAAGATAATGGGCATCGAAGAAACACCACATGGAATTTACTTTCTTTGTGGCAAAAATAAGCGACTGGGGGAAAAAATGCCCCTGCCTCGACTGCTGACATTATGCTGTCCTATTTAGACAAGCAGGACACAAAATATTCCGCATCACAGAAATGTCTGTTGAATATGCTAGGCCTGTAGGCCAAAGATGGATGCTCCAACTTTGCAGAGAAACTTCAGGTGACTCTCTAAGAATCCAGTTGTTTCAATCATTACTCACATTTTTGGAAGTTGCTTTCTCATGCTCCCTGCTTACTCAGTTAATATAATTCCTTCTTGGGTCTCTGAGAGGGTTGATGATTAGATAGTCATAGTTACAGTTTACCAGACACAGAAAGCAATTTATGATAAAAAGTAAATTAGGTATAAGACTTTGAACTCATCAAGATAGGATAGATATGAAATATTTTCTCTGAATTTGTCAAATTCAAATGGACTAGACATTATTGATGTATTTATTGCCTGTATAAATTGTATATAGTAATTGTAATTATTGTATACATTTTTTCTATATTTGTTATAGCCTTCTTTTTCATTTTAGACAAAAAGAAGAAATGTAGAGGCATTTCAAATGCATTTTAATAAATAAAGACTACCCAAAGATCTGACAGTAAAACAGTTCCACTGGTCAGCCTTACAGACCAGATTATAGCAACACACACCTTTAATCTCGGTAGCCATAATGACACACATCTTTAATCCCAGTAGCCATGCTAGTTGCCATAGTAACTGGTCAGTACATGCTTTCAATGATGGTGGTACACACCTTTAATCCCAGCCCTAGAGAGGAATATAAAACCAGGAAGACAGCTATCACAAACAATTTTCATCTGAGATTCCAGGAGGCAGGATTATCATTTCAGACTGAGGTCAAGGTAAGACCAGTGACTGGCTGTTTTGCTTTTTGGATCTTCAGGTTGAATCCCAATTTCTGACCCTGAGCTTTTATTAATTGTGTTTCATCATTCAAGGGGAATAATAGGCATACATACATAGATAATTTTCTCTGTTCTGTAACTTTTCAACTTTCTTCCTTGTGTGTCAAAATGAGATGACCATAGCAAGACACAAAAGAAACATACTAGGGCATTGGACAAATATTTACATAAGGATAAATGGTAATCTATTGCATCATCACTCAGCACTAACAAGTGAGATTCATGAATTAAAATGGCCTCTACATTGTCTTCCCTGAATTAAGACATGACTATGACTTTGTGCAATACTTGGGTCCTACTGTGCTCTGTCCCAGCAGCTGGCATGTCACTTACCCTTGAGCACTGCCCCTTTCTGCATTCCCCCACTGCTATTACACAATTTTTCCTCATATGTCTTATCTTTCCTCATTCTAATATTTGTCTCTGGCTTGTCATGTTTCCCTGAGTTTCCTCAAAAAAGTTTATAGAGGAAGTGGTATTTGTGGGTCTTTTATGTGTAAAACTTTTCCTTATTGTTGTAATAGGAGTGGCGGGCCGCTGTGTCCAGCCACCCAGCTAGCTTTATTGGAAATAATTACACGGAAACTGTATTCTTTTAAACACTGCCTGGTCCATTAGTTCCAGCCTCTTATTGGCTAGCTCTTACATACTGATCTAACCCATTTATAATATTCTGTGTAGCCCCACGAGCTGGCTTACCAGGGAAGATCTTAACCTGTGTCTGTCTGGAGTGGGAGAATCATGGCGACTCCTTGACTCAGCTTCTTTCTCCCAGCATTCTGTTCTGTTTACTCCGCCTACCTAATTTTATGTCCTATTAAAGGGCCAAGGCAGTCTCTTTATTTAACCAATGAAATTCTAATTTGTGTCATGACTTTTTTTCCCCTGTCTTTTTGCTCAACTTTCCTGCCTAGCTATATTCTGCCTGGCTCATGGCCAAAATATCTTCTTTATTAACCAATGGCAATAAAACATATTAACAGAATACAAAAGGGCATCCCACATCAAGGATGCTTTGGCTGTTTTCTGTTTTTGTTTGTTTTTTTGGTTGGGTGGGTTTTATGTTGTTGTTGTTTTTCCTTACGGGTCTTTGTTTTCCAATTTTATGTTTTTATGGGCTTTCTGTGTGGCTATTTCTCTCTGCATGTGTATATGCTTCTGCTGTTTCTTTGTTTTTTTTTTGTTGTTGTTGTTCTGTTTTGTTTTCCTGATGGTTTGTTTTGTTCTATCAGGACTTACTTGTATATTTCATTTGCATGTGTAGTTTATGAGAGAGAGAGAGAGAGAGAGAGAGAGAGAGAGAGAGAGAGAGAGAGAGAACAGAGTTGGAAAGATGAGGAAGACCTGGGAGGAGATGAAGGGGTTAAAAACATAACCAAAATATATTGCATGAAAAAAATCTATTTTCAGTTTTAAAAAGAAGTGGAAGAAGGGCATTATTAGGATTCAGGCCTCCTTGAGAAAGAAAACTCTGCCTTTCATAAGAGAAGGAAAAAAATATTTGTGGTAGCAGCCTCTGAAAATAATATAAGGTTCTTGTATTTTCAAAACGTGGCAACACAATTACTGAATTGAATAGCATATTTTAGTACTAGTGAAGGATTTTATTGTGTTACTGTTCAGTATGTTGATTGTTTCTGAGCAATAATTGTTGCTAAGTAACATGAAAAGCAAAGGTAAAGTAAAGGTTCATTCAAAATACTAAAGTTTGCTAATGTTTCACTTTTTTAGCTTTTGACAAGTGTTCTACCACTATAGTCTATCCAAGAATCCTTAGTGCTTACTTTTTATAAGGCAAACATAACAGAATTTTAAAGATACTTTGCAGTCTTTCTGTCAGATAATATAGCTCTATTCATTCCGTATTTTATACCTGTATTCATAATTAAAACATATTTAATATTTATTATTAATTAAATATTAAACATAGGGTTTTTTCATATAATATATTTGTATTGTGGACCCCTTATCCCAACTCTTCCCAGAGGCTCTCCACTTCCATACCAACTCAAATTCATATCCTTTCTTGCTGTCTCTTTCTGGATAGAAAACATGCAAGTATCTAAAAATAATAATAAAATAAAAACAAATAAACTTAAGTAGACAAAAAATAAGAAAAAGTAAGAATAAAGAGTTAAAGGAAAAGCCGAAAGAGCACACATACACGCAGACAAACATACGCATATTCACATACACAGATATTCCATAAAACCACAAAATCAGAAATCATAATGTATAAACAAAAGACCTGCAGACAAAAATATTGTTCAAACAAAACATTATGAGACTAAAATAAAGAACCCTCCAAAAATAGCATTGAATTGAATTTGTTTAGGCTATCTACTTCTGTGCATGGGGCCTGGCCTTAAGAGTGGTTTGAACACCAAGTGAGACAATGAGGAAGAAAACTAATTTTTAATTTGTAGTTGGTTATCATTAGGAGATAGCTTTTGGGTTAGGGATGTATGCTTGTGTCCACTTCTACTTTCAGCCCAGGAGACCAACAGGACCCTTGTAGGCCCTGCACATGCTGCCACAGTCTCTGTGAGTGTCTATGTATCAGTCTTGCTGTGTTTAAAAAGCCTTGTTTTCTAAATATCCACCATTCTCTCTGGCCATTAGAAACTTTCTTCCATTCCTTCCAGAGGATCTAGACTGCTGAGGGGAGGGATTTAGTAGAGACCTCCCATTTAGGACAGAGCATTCCAAGAGCTAACACGGGCTACATTGTCTGTTTGTGTGGATCTTGTATTTATTCTCATCTAGTACATGAGAAACTTTTTTGATGGCTGAATAAGGCATTGATCTATGGGACTAGCAGAATGTCCTTAGGAATCATTTTATCAATGTGTTATTCTAGCACAACAGTAAGGTTTGGATTTCCTCTAGGTCTCTGATACATCAGGTCTTGGTCACTTTTGTTGGAATGGGTTCCATCTCATAGAGTGGGACTTAAATCGAATTGGTTATTGATTGATTATTGGAGTCAGATCAGCATTGTAAATCAAAGTGATTGTAGCTAGTTTGGTATTTGCCTTTCTCCTTTGGTAGAGTGCCAAATACTTTCCAATACCATGACTACTAATTAGTATGAGTGAGGCATTAGCTCAAATTCTCCATGTTTAATAGGTTTTGTATGTTGTCTTCAGGATTAGAATTTATCATCAGTTTGAGGAGAGAAACCAATAGCATCTGCAATAGCTCGTGGTTTTGTTTTTTTTTTTTTTTTTTTTTTTTGGTGTTTTCTGGCCCCTTTGACCAGCTCTATTATGTGTAATCCATTCCTGGATCTAAAATCTACATTTCATTGTAAGAGATGTACAGAAGGACTCAAATTACCACATTATTTGAATATTTCATTGTGATCACCTTTAAAAATATCTTTATTTTTGAAAGATTGTGCTTCATCTAACCTTGGGTAGGACTTTGTTTATTCATGGTAAGGGAGCATTTTGTCACATCTAAGAAATGACAACACACTTATGGGGAAGAAATGATGTGCAGCCCCTTCTAAGTACTGAAAGGACATCCTTAGCCTACAAAGAAAGCTAAGAAATGTAGTCTTTCAGCAGGAAGCTCTCATTCCTAGTTCTAAAAGAATATTGTATGCATAATAAATAAATAAAAATATTTTTGTCTCGAAAATCAAAAAAAAAAGGATATAAAGAAAAATTGTAGGCCTGGGGTGTTATAGCCATTTTCTTTGGAGGAGTGACTTTTTAGAGGGGAAAGTGGTTCCACTGAAGAATGGTTCCTCTGGTCATGCAGCGGGGTGGAGGAGTCTTATCAGTTGTGATGATCAGGTGGTTGCCATCCAGAGTTCCTGAAGAGATGTGGGAAATAATTATAGAGGTCCAAAAGCAGATGCTTTGGTTACAGGTTAAACTGAGACATTTCCCAGGAAAGCTGAGGAATGGATGGGAGCAGAGGTGGGAAAGAGAGAAGGGGCCAGTGAGATAAAATGGTCATAGAGTTGATTCAGGGTGACCATGACTTGTCTATTGCCAGGATGTTGGACTAAAATAAGCTATCAGAAGTAGAAGACAGCTAAAGAGCACAAATGGAGGGCGGGCAGGGAAAAATAGAGAACTAATGTAAAGAATTATATCTGGTCTGCAGAGAAATCGTCTCTTTAAACCAGATTCTCTCCAAAGCATCTAAAATGTCTGTTTGCAGATATATCGGGAGCAAATGAACTTGTAGAATGAGGACAATTGGGAGCGCTTCCTTGAAACGCTGTGTTTCGATATAGTGTGAAGTTCAGTAAGTAAAACAATTAAAAGACAGGGTAAAACATGTTGCGAAATAACAAGGAGGAAGGGTGATGGGGAAGAGCCAGAATGGAAAGGAAACAGAAGAATTTGTTGGATCCCTGTGTTTGATTTCAAACCAGTTGGAATTTGTTGCCTGGAAGCAGCACTCTTCCAGAAGGGCTCAACCCTCATCTTTAGCAGCACTCAGAACCTACACTGTTGCTCTTGCAGTAACACACCAGTGAGGGAGTTGAGCTGTCCCTAAAAGGTGTTGAGCTGATCTGAGCTAGTGAGACAGATAGGCTTATTGATGCAAAGAAGGCTTCAGACCAGCTATTTTAGTTATAAGTCCCTAAAGCAATGTCTAGAGTAGCAAGAAGGAAAATAATTTTGGTGGCCTATTTGACTGCTTTTAAGAGTCTGGAGGCGTTGATCTCTTGGTACTTATGCAACTTACCCAGGTAGGATGGTGTTCCATCCATGGGAACTACTTTTAAGCCTGGGTTGTTTGTTTTTTTTTTTAACCATCCAAGTATATTATAAATTTAATCCATTGTACTAAAGCTATCAATTTTATAGTGATTTTAAAAATATGGAATATTATTTTGCATTAATCATACTTTAAGTATGCTTTAAACTTGCTTGGATTTACCTGGTTTAGGGTTAATTTTGAAAACATTTGCATATACCATGTGATGGGAGATAACAGAAGAATATTATGTGAGCTAATATTGGTCTACCCCTCCCTAAGGCTTCTCTCTGTAAATCTCATTTGTACTTAGTGTGACTGGCCATTAACTTGTGTATATTGATTATCTTTAAGAGTTTATAATTAGTGATAATTATTTTATAACATTAGAATTTTATAATTTTATTCCTTTTAAGTTTGAGTGTTAAAAATCATAATTCTTGGATTAAAAATCCTTTAGTATCAAATAAAGTTTAAACTATAAATACAGTTCACAACGAGACTGAACATTTTAGTGTACTTTTTACAAATTTCCAGTTTTTAATATGACTTAGTTTCTTCAAATAGTTAAAACTTAGCAAAGAGAACGAAAATATCACAGTTTCCATATAACTTAGTTACGACTTGAAATAAAATGTTTTCAAAATGTATTAAAGTAAGGAGTATTAAAGTAAGTGTATACACAGGGTATTACACTTTGTCATTTTAAAGATAGTAAACAACTAAGGAAAAGGGATGGAGTTCTTAAAGACTTAAACAAAGTCAAAAAAGGGGTATGAGATATACAGCAGCTACCCCCTATTGGGATTCAGCACGTAATGTGTTGTTTTGGGCTGTTATATTTTGCTCTTTCTCCCTGTCACAGAGTCAGGTAGCTAGTCTGACCCAGGACAGAGATGTTGTCAGAAACTTTTAAACAAACATGCTTGGGTTGGAGCAGACTGGCCAAACTGCATCTTCACAATCAGCCTTCTCAGTAGAGTACCATAGCATGAAACAAGTTTTCTGTGTTATTCACCCCTCAAAGACATTGGAACCTGTGTAAGACTGAACCCATTGATCTATATCTCCATAACCAGTTTGTGTGGGCACAGACAGTCTCAATGCTTTTACCTATTAACTGTTAAAGAACCAAGCAAGGATTTCCCAGGTTTGGGGAGGCAAAAACACAAGTAAGCCAAAGCACAAGGCAAAAGAGGCATACGGTGAAAAAGTAGTAAGGAACAATTGTAAATATACAATTGGGTTTGGAGGCCCAGCTGAATGGGTGGTTGTTCCAGCTCTGGGCATGGTTTTAAGCCAGAGCCTTGAGATAGATTAAAGTGAACTAGGAGTTTTGTCGAGGAGGGAGCCTCACATCATGCTGCCATTTCATCTTATGGAGTTATTTAAATTGTTTAGATCAGTGGTTCTCAACCTGTGGGTCTTGACCCCTTTAGGGTGTCACATGTCAGATATCCTGTGTATTGGGTATTTTCATTATAATTCATAACAGGAGCAAAATTACAATAAGGGAGTCGAAGTGAAATATATGGTTGGGGTCTGTATTAAAGGGTCACAGCATTAAGAAGGTTAAACACCACTGTTCTGAGTTGAACATTTGTGCCAGCAGTGGCCTTTCAGTTATGAAGCTCCAGTGAACTTCAGATCTAAGGCTGTTATGCCAGTGAAAGGTTCTGAAAGATTTGACATAAAGCTCTTGGAATCTTTGACCAGCTGTGTAGAGCATCTCCTAAGTCTAGAAATTACCAAACACACTCGTTAATAAAGAGGCATCCCAAATATAATACACAGTTCCAGGGTCAAGGAGCTGCATGTGACAGAGGAAGATTCTCGAACTTTCAGCAGACTGAGTAGTGTCTTACGCAGCAGAAAGGCTCCCAGCCTTCGACTGAATGGGCCTCACAGAAGCAAGCTCAGTGAGCTCCCAGATATAACTAGAGTGCTTCTGAATCAGGCACAGTGTGTTTCCTTTCCCCAGCATTTTGCTATGATGCCTGTGTATGACTGCCTCATGGCTTCCCACCTAAGTCTGACTGTCAGGGCAAGAGAGTAAGGTGAAAGAAAAAGGTCAGAGACAGGGAATGTAAAGAAAAGGCTTTCCTCCGGGCACTGGTGCACACATTTAATCATAGCGCTTGGGAGGCAGAAGCAGACAGATCTCTGTGAGTTTGAGGCCAGCCTGGTCTACAAGAGCTAGTTCCAGGACAGTCTCAAAAGCTGCAGAGAAACTCTGTGTTGAAAACCCCCACCAAAAAAGGAAAGAAAAAAGGAAAGAAAAGGCTTCCTGACAGAAATTTGTTGTAATTCAGGACCATGGGGACCTGGGGTAAAGTGTTAGAGCTGCTAGCTAGGGGTGAAGGCTCCAGAACATTTCCAGGGTTTCTACACTGTATGTTAGATTAACTACAAAGCAGCGGCAGAGAGACAGAAGGTGGAAAGAATGGAAGACTTGGTCTGACTTTAGGCAGGACCGTGTTTCTTCACAGCAAAAGAGTATTTTGTCAGTCAAAAGTGTGGATGACTAGAACGCCTATAGAGAAAGATAAGATACAGCCCCTTATTAAAGGAAAAGACACAACTTTTGTAGCCTACGAGGAAAAGTGGGAAGTTGAACGTTTCAACAGGAAACTATTGAGCATCCTGCTAAATTTGTATTATTATTAAATACCTATTCTCTGTCTTTAGCCTGCAGTGACCTGGAATTCAGAGAAGTGGCCAACAGACTTCGTGACTGGTTCAAGGCCCTTCACGAGAGTGGGAGCCAAAACAAGAAGACCAAAGCTCTGCTGAGGCCCGAGAGAAGCAGTAAGATTTTTAAAATTGGATAAAGTTATTTTTTTGAAGAAGTTGATCTATATCCAGTGAACTTCTACGAATAAGCTCACTTGTCAACATATATCCTTTACCTATATGATAAAAAAAAATCCAGCACATTGTTTCAAAGGACTTATACAGTAGTACATAAGAAAGTAAAATAAAGCCTTTAAGTCAACTTTGACTTAGGAATGGGGCTTGTGTCTTCAGAGTGTTGAAGTTCTAGTCCAATAGCATTCTGGAGACTGTGGAAGGAGGACACTTTAAAAATTAAGTAAGAAGGAATTAAAGAAAGGAATTCCAAAGCTCTATTTATAGGAGGATATAAAACAAAGGATTTTGTTTCTACTTAGAGATCATAACTAGACTTATTTGGATTTTGATGACATGTTTCAGTTAGTCCTGGGTGAAATGGATATAAATTCGTGAAAGTCAGTTGTAGGCAGAGACCGTTTGTTTCCAAGCCACCCAGACCTGAAATAACCAGAAAGAAACTGTACTATTACAACACTGCTTGTCTTTTTAGCTCACACTTCTTATTGGCTAGCTCTTATATCTTAAATTAACCCATTTCTATTAATCTGTGTTTTGCCACATCATTGTGGCCTACCTGTAAGGTTCTGTCCAGTGTCTGTCTCCTGTGGTGACTTCATTGATACTCACTGACTCTACCTACTCTCTCCTCCTCTATCTGCTTAGAACTCCTGCCTTGCCCTACTCTGAGTTGCAATAGGCCCAAAGCAGCTTCTTTATTAAACAATAGTATTCACAAAATACAGAGGTGAATGCCACGTCACCTCCACTTTTCTGTTTACATATAAAGGAAGGTTTTAACTTTAACATAGCAAGATTACATACAGCAAAATGGTTATCAAGCAAGAATTAAAGTTACAATATTTATTTCTACTTTATCTTTTATTATAACTAAAGAAAACTGTAACTATTCTTCAACTCCATCAAAATCTCTGGAAGGATATAATATTACCTAAGTAAAAATTACCTAAGTTGCATTGTAAGCAACTTCCAAAACTCTAGAATTGACAGAGACATCTCACTGTCTGGACAGTCAGCCAAAATTCTTTTGTAACATTGGGGTACCCATCTTCAGCCTACAGGAACATAGTATCCAGCATACTTTTCCATGAATCAGGGAATATTAAAGACAGTTCCTCCTATTCTGGCAGTTTGTCAGTCATTTTCTTCTGTGTCCTGCATAATGTCTGGCAGATACTTTCATGAAGCAGAAACCCTGAAGGAATGTCTCACCTTTAGGCAAGCTCACCAGTCATTTTTGTGTGGGTCGTGTATGTCTAATTTATACAGCATAGCAACAAGCAATCCAGGCAAGAGCAGTTTCTTGCCCAAATGGCTCCATGAGGAGCCTCTTCAATGTCTATCGTCCTCTTGAAATATATTGGTGCTGCCAGGAGCAAATGTGTCTCATTTTCATGAAAAGTCCTAATTCTTAAAACATTTTAAATGTCATATTCTGTTATTCTGTGAAATGTTTGAAGAATACCTACCTAATTGAAATATAACTCTATATATTTAGAAAACCTAACCAGCATTACTACAAACTTGACTATTTTAGATGACTATCTTAACTGTATTTTAACTATACATTAAATTTTAAGAGCTGCACAAACATATTATCTTAATCAAGAGCATAAATATACATATAGCAAAATTGACCTTAAATTTATATCAATAAATCAAGATCCATACCAATTCAAAGTACTCATCTCTGTAGCTTATCCCCCATTAAATGTAAACAAACATTTATAGAAATTATTTGGGCACAGTTCTCTCGAAACTGTTTCCTGCTTTTGGTTGGGCGAAGTATTTTTGTGGGGAGAGGTTAACAGAGACCTTTCGGAGGTGGGTCTTGATCCATCACACCACAATAGTCTGGAAGGAATCCACTGGTTCTCATTATCTGTGGAAAAAAAAAAAAAGCAGAAATTCTTTTTCAAAGCAACATATCCTTAGACCCAAATTCTGGAGTCATGATCACATTTTATATATATATATATATAATGTTAGTTTAGCTTAGTAGCCTGTACAGTGAAATGTCTCTCTGTACTTAGCTCATTCACATTAAAAAAATTACAGAAAACACAATAATACACATAGTGCGGACTCTCTGTCTATATTTCACCTTTACGTGGCTTATTTTTCTTTACTTCTTTAATTTATTACTATCTGTATTCTCTCTTTAAAGACTTTGTTTTAATTTTTTAAATGATTTACTTCTTTTTATAACTTTCTGTACTCTTTTCCTTTTCTCTCCCAGACCTACACAGATTTTTTAAACACAGTATGTCTCATTTAGAGGTCTTTATGTCTGAATCTATCTTATTGTGTATCTGTGTTCCTTTTATGTCAGGAGTGCTTATTTTTTCTTTGAAATGCTAAGTGGGCGTGACTAGGACAAACTACACAGTCCTGCCTGTTGGCTCTGCCCAGTCTAACATGGCGGAGGCAAGTTGTGTGCCTCTGAGAGCCATGCACACTGCACCAGCTCCAGGGTTGTAGTGGGTCTATGTCAGCATTAAGCAACTAGTTGTATGCTGCTTACAAACCCCACTGAAGCGCTCTGCCTCCTGAAACAGTGAGAGCTCAATTTATACTGGTGACACAAAGAAGGAAGCTGACCTTTGTTATGCTGAATCAGTAATCCAGTTGGCTACCAAAAAGCCATGCTTCATTCTGTTCTTTGTGTCTAGAATCCCTTCCCAAGTTTTCTCAGGTTTTACATGTATGTAGTCAACCCAACATTGGCATGCCAATATGTCCACATGAGTAGTTGTCTAGCATGTGTTTTAGCTTCTGGACCAGGTGTTAATCCCAAAGACTGAAAACAAGACCACTACCTCAATTTTTAAGCCAAATTAAAGCAAATTTAATAAATACTGGTTAAGATGATGAACTCTGGCCAAGTGCATTCCCTGTTTCCCAGAAAATGGCAATCAGTTGCATTTTGGAGCTTTTTAAAGGTAAACCCATAAGGTCCAGTCAATGGTAAGTATATATCTGACGTACAAGATAGAAAATGTACAAGAATGTCTTGAAACTTCCTGCCTACATCCAGTCAGAGAGAAGCATACATCCTAACACACATCCTGCCCATGTAGCTCCCTCCTACATGTTATTAAGCACATCCAGTGCAATTGGTTTAAATAAAGTTGTACATGGAACTGAAAACAAGTGTCCTATTATATTAACCACAGCCTTCAGCATCTCAGCAATTATCTGTCTTTGGGCAAGAGGTTCATAAGTTAGAGGCAACTTTGTTTCAAGAATCTCTTAGGCACAATAATTAAAACAAAGTAACTTTAGCTCTTAGGAAAAAGAAAGCAAATAAAATGGTATGGAAATTTTATATTTCACTTATATGAAATATATTTTTATTTTATGTATTTAGAAATGATATTGGAACATAGCTGAATATTTATAAGATCAGAAAATGTATTTTTTCTAAGAGGCAGGGAACAAAATGGAAGAGGTAACAATGTGAGTTCAGTGTCTTGGCTGGGAAGGAATTTTCCAGCATGTGATGCTCAGTTTATCATAATGAGCAAGAGCTCCAGTCCTACCTGCAACCATTGAGATGCAGTTTCTGTCAAGATGACAGCAACATCACACTGTTGTTTGTAGTATTCATATTTTTCTAAAATACTTTAAATTTTCTCTAATTATATCATTTTCTACAATCCCAACCTTGTATACTTATGAATCTTAATTTCTAGCATAATTTAACTTATGTGAAAACTTAAAATCACTCATGAAAATAATTTTTCACCGTGTGAATCTGCATTCAGTTTTCTTACGCATCTCAGAAACAAATTATAGTATTTACCAACACTCTAGGAGAATTGCTGGCATTTGATTTTGACTATATTATAAAATTGTGGGCAGTGTTAGTGATTTTCTGACTTTCAGTCTGAATTTACTTCATAGTAATAACAACTAAATGTACCTGATTTTCCATCCTGAAGAAAACATCTGACTTGGGAAGGTCCTTCTAGCCTGCTGTATACTGATTTGTTTAAAGTATTGATATCCACAGAGATCTTCTGAGTACATATTCTTTCTTTAACAGAGCACATTTTCAAAGATACTCATTGCATTTGAGTTCAGACAAGTCTGTCCCTGTCTGGATGCACAGGGAAGAGCATTGGACTGCTCAATAAGGTGCCTTGCTGATGTGGGATGTCCTTCTGTATATGTGCTGCTTTTATTGGTTAATGAATAAAGCTGAATTGTCCTATGGCAGGGTAGAATAGAGCCAGACTGAAAGCATCACTTAGGCATATTATCCAAGCAGTGTTTTAATTAATATAGATGACAGTGATTATTTTGGGTCTGGGTGACTGGGAAACAAAAGAGCAGCCTCTGCCTTCACTTCATGTATACATGTATACAGCTTTCTAAGGACTATTTTCATTCAAGAATGTTGTGAGACTCTGTGAATATGGTCATTAAATTACAGAAAGTTCCTCTAGAATTGAGTATCTCTGCAAAAAAGGGGGGGAAATGGGACCATGCACAGAATTACTTGAGAAGTCAGTGAAAAATTTATTTGCAAGGACTGTTCCCTTTACAAAAATCAAAGCTGTGCTGCAGAGAGGTCAGGTTTCTTCATCACCCTGAATCTAGACATCCCCTAGAAGAGTCCTTCCTCATGTCCTATCCCTAATTTGTTAACCAATTCTGAAAGAGCAGGTTTCTCTCTCCTGTTTTCAAATCTTGCACTTTGAACTACCTCTCCTGTTTTCCCTTCCCAAAGTGTGGGAATAATAGGCATGAGACAGAGGCTCCAAAACCTTGCCCACCTTCTTTTGTTTTTACTTTTCTTTCATAGTATTAATCTATTTAAACATTTCATTAGTACTCTCTTCAGTCAAACTGCAGCAAACTAAATGCAGTTAACAATTTAAAACACATAGAATTAGGTTTGATTTGGATATTTTAATATGACATGAGCAGAATTCAGGCATTTTAGTCATTTAATAATTAACTCTGACATTAACATAAAATCTAGAAAATATTCTGGAACTTTCTTACTACCTTTTAGGTATTTTACACAGAAAAGAACAATAACAAAAAGTTCGCAGTATCTTTTGAACAGGGGAAAAAAAATCTCAAAAACCCCTGTCATTTCAGTAGAGAGAAAAATCTCATTTCTGTTTTGTAGCAAGGAAACATTTCAAACCGTTTCTCATTTTAAGACTCATTGATTTAGATTTTGGAAATCTTTTCTAACACTTCATGCTTTTTAAATTTGCTTCACAAGTTTTGTTACAATGGGTCATTTTATTTTTAGAACAAATGATTTTTTTAGCAAAATAATGTCATATATCTTGCATATAGTTATTTTTCTGTAAGAGTCAAAGTTGCATAAAATTTTAATTTCAGTACTTTTCTTATCTAATAGAGACACATATGATATAGATAATTATAAAGTATTTTGCCTCAGCAAATTCAGTAGATTCTGTAACTATACATTTTACAATTTATATAGCCATATGCTTCTTTAATGTGGTGAAATGAACATACTTATTCACAGAGCAAAGTAAACATTCTTCAGGCCATATAAGAGAGGTGAAATATGCACATTTAAATGCAAGATTTTGTATTTTATAAATTATGAAATAGCTAATAGCTGGTTAGCAAGCATAAGAATATGATTTCAGCATAATCAGACTTTTGGAAATTATTTGATTTTTCAAAAATAAATATAGTTATTCTTGGAATAAATTTTATCATTAATTTGAAAAACAACTGTATAATTACAAACATTTAGAAAATTTAATTCTGATGAATTTGATCAGTAATTTTAAATACTTTTTTAAAAAAATCCTAAATCAGTCACAAAATATACTATAACTGACTTATTTAAATAATATTAAACTAATATCTTCTGCCAACATTGATTTAAATAATAGAAACAAAATATTTAAAACCTCTGAGATATTGTTCTTATGAAAATTGAAAATAATTTCATTTTAAATTTTAAATATTTGATAGATGTAATTTATAGATGTATTTTATATAATATAAATTTATAATCATACTAATTTACAGTAAAGCTTTCCTCAAGAGAATTTTTCTAATTTGTTAGTATCATCATCACATATAAAACTCACTTACACAGCTAAATCATATGTAAAAAAGCATTTTGCTATTTCTGCTAAGGCAATCTTTGTATGATGATTGACTTCAATACCCATTTTTCTGAGGAAACAATGGTCACGGGTATACCATGGCAATGAAACATATTGCATTTTTCATGCTTTTGAGAAACAGAACAATAGCAAATAAACAACTTTAAGTTTAATATAGAAATGTTATATGAATGTCGGCAAAGACAGCTTGCTCATTTCCCAATTGTTCAAACCCAAATAATCACATAGAAACAATATTAATTACAACACTGTTTGACCAATGAATTAGGCATATTCATAGTTAGCTCTTACATATTGAATTAACCCATTTCTATTAATCTATACATTGGCACAAGGCTGTGGCTTAATGATATAAGATCCAGTGTCTGTCTCCTTCAGCAGCTACATGGCATATCTCTGACTCTACCTACTTTCTCTCCCTCTCTCATATGTGTATATATATATATATATATATATATATATATATATATATATATGTGTGTGTGTGTGTGTGTGTGTGTGTTAAGATATATATGTGTGTGTCTATGTGTATGTATTTATGTATGTGTGTGTATATTTATACTGCCTTACTGCACTCTGTTAAGCCATTGGCCAAAACAGTTTTATTCTTTAACCAACAAAAGCTACATATATACAGAAGGACATTCCACATCATCTTCCATTTTCTGCCTAATTAAAAAGGAAGGTTTTAACTTTAACATAGTAAAATTACATATACAAAACAGTTATCAAGAAAGAATTATAGTTACAATATTTAGTCTATTTCTTTGTGAGTCTAAAGTTTTATGTTTAATGTATTTTTTATAATAACTAGGGGAATCTATAACTATAATTATCTAGTCTTTAACTCCATCAAAGAACCTAGAAGGATATAGTATTACCTAAGTAAACAGGAAGTACAACCAAGCAACTTCCTAAACTCTATGCTTGACAGAGACATCTTAGTACCTGGACTCAAAGTTCTTTAGTAGCGTTGGAGCATCCATCTTTAGCCTAGAGGCTCATGGTATTTGGCAGACTTTTCCATAAGCAAGAAATTTGAAAAATTGTTTTGCCTTGTACTGGCAACGTTTGTCAGCTGCTTTCGTTTGTGTCCTGTAGAATATCTGGCAGTTTTTTTCTGTGAAGCATGAACTCTGAAGGACCATCTCATCTTTTGGAAAGTTTAGTAGTCATTTTTTGTGGGTCTTGCATGTCTAGTTCATACAGCATACCATAAAGCAGATAAAAGAAGAGCAGTTTCTTGTCCAAATAGCTAGCCTAGTCACATTGAAGGCAAATTTTACAAGGAGTTTCTTCAACGCCCATCTACCTCTCTGAAGTAATTTGGGCTGCCAGAAGTAGACATGTCTCATTGTCAAGAAAAAGTCTAGTTTTTAAAACATTTTGAATGCCATATTCCATAGGTCTTTGAAGTGTTTAAGAGAATCTATCTAATTGAAATATATCTCTATATATTTAGAAACCTAACTTACTTGACTACAGTGTGACTATTATAAATGGTTATCTAATAATCTGTATTTCTTATTTATGCATTACATTTTTAAATGAGCCGCACAAACACAATACCTTAAGCAAAAGCAGAAATGCATATTCACAGTCTAACATATTGACCTTAAATTTGTATCATAGACCAAGATCCTTACCAATGCAGTATTCTATGTCATATCTCCCCCACCCCCACTTTTTTAGAAAGAGATTGACTGTGATCATTTAAGCATTTATAATTAATGCCTTTTACATGAAAATAGACATTTATAAACAGTCATTTTGCAGATTTGGACATTGTTCTATTAAAACTGCTGCTTGCTGGGTAAAGTATTTGAGGGTTCGCAGAGACCTTTTGAGGGGTGTGCCATCAAACCACCATTAGCTGAAAGAAATCCATAGGTTCGATTTTTTTTTTTGTGGAAACAAAAGCACAACCTCATTTCCAAAGTATTAGATCCTTAGACTCAAATTTTGAAGTCAAGACACCTTTAAAATATATATTTTCGTTTAGCTTAGCAACCCATGCAATAAAGTGTCTCGCTGAACTTAGCTCTGAACTTAGTCAAAAATTTCAAAGAAAACATAATAATATACATAGTCCATACTCTGTATATCTTTTATTTTTACATGGCTTTTTTATTCTATTACTTTTTAATACTTATTTTATTATTTTTACACTTTTAATCTATGTCTGTCATTTTATAACTGTCTATACTCTTATTCTCTTGCTATCAAGCCTATGTACATTTTGGAATATACTCTGTCTCATTTAGAGGTCTTTTATGTCTGAATTTGTTCTATTGTGTATCTGAAATCCTTTCCTTATAAGAAGCATTTTATTTATTTTTTTGAGAGAAAAGTAACTACATTTATTTTATTTTATTTTTATTGAGAAAAAAAAATTTCCGCCTCCTCCCAGCCTCCAACTCCTCCCGCCCTCCTCCCACTCCTCTCCCCCTCCCTCTGAAGTCTGAAGAGCAGTCAAGGTTCCCTGCCCTGTAGAAAGTCCAAAGTCCTCCCCC
>NW_004949121.1:211856-248991 GCF_000317375.1 Microtus ochrogaster
CATCTTTTTGGGTCTGGGTTACCTCACTCAGGATAGTATTTTCTATTTCCATCCATTTGCATGCAAAATTTGAGAAGTCATTGTTTTTTACCGCTGAGTAGTACTAAGAAGCATTTTAAAAGGTAAGCAGTGTGGTTGTGGCCATTCTGGATGCTGTCTCCACCTCTCTTGGCATTTAAATATGGCATAGGTATGTTTACTGCCAGCTCCGAGACTGCTGGGTGGGAGCTATGCTCACCGCCTCAACTTTAGGAAGCATTGTGCAGCACGGAAACTCTTTTTGTCTCAGTAAAAACTACATCTGCCATGCAAAGTACTGTGTGGTCTGGACATGTTTCCATCTGTGTTGGCTGGAATCTGCCAAGCTTTCCAGCCTATGAATGCCTAATAGACCCCATCTAACTGCTTTCCCAGGTGGTGGTGCTGAGTGTCAGGCATGCTCTCAGCTGCTTTCCTCCTAACTACTAGCAGGCAGACAAGTAGCCGGACCAAAGTGTGTGGCTGGTCAAACAGGTTAGCCACAAACATATGCGTACCATTTTGTAAATGTAGGCTGCTCGTTCATTTCCTGGCTGCGCAAAACTGAGTAAGTACCCAGACCAAAGCACAGTATAAAAAAGTAAAATGCCTTCTTAGCTTTACTTTTGTTAAAGCTGTTGCTTCAAATTCACTCACAAAATATTAATTTTAGTATTTCTGTTTGGTGAATACAAGTAGATATTATTGGATGGGAATGAAAATTACAAACTGAAGAAATGTATTCTATTTTTTTCAATAAAAGTCTCCAGTCATTTCTACTAGGTGTAGCTTTCTCCAACTTTTTCCTGTTAATATTAACATAAATTGTGGAGCAAATATGCAGGAAAGTGCTGAAATTCATGTCTTACTGAATAAACAAATAAGAATAATTTCAAAACAGATTTGTTTTCTTACTTCTAACTTTCCTTCAAGAGATGTATTTAACTATTCAAGTTGCATTCTGTTGAAGCATCTGGGTACATTAGAGTCATATTTTCAAATTTTGAATGGGGAAAAATAAAAAATAATGGGCTATACCTTTTAATAGAAGCAAAATCAAGATGGCAAAACAGCTAAGGTGTGGCAGTTATTGCACACAACTCTTAGATCCATGAAGAATGAGGTCAGACCCATATTGGAAATCCAAAATCTGATTTGGAAAAGTACATGAGCAAGTTTAAAATTGCAGACAAGTTGAGTTCAGAAATATCCGTTGTATCTGGTCAGTGCCATTGAAAATAAACCTGGTGTTTCTCAGTCGCACTAACTGGTGGAAATTCATATTGAATAAAGAAGAGGGCCTGAATTGGGAATGTTGCCGACCAAGTTTTCTCAAAAATGGTCATACAGGGAAATAGGCTTAGAGAACCGGTTTCCAAGTTGCTCAGACTTACTTACGGTAAGAGGGAGCAAGACTAGGTATTGAGCTGTTAGAAGAACTTGGACACATTATCAACATGGTGCTGATTGTGTAGACATACAATGTAAGAGTTAGGAAGTAGTATAGCCTTGCATGGATACCCCAGAAAGGTGAAGCAAGTTGAGTCAAGGGAGTGACTTCAACTGAGAAATTTTGAACAGTCTTGAGACTGATAATAAATATGTAGACTTTGGAACAGCTTAAACACATTTTACATTAGGAGCCTCTTGGTGGAAAATGGAGAAAATTTTATCATTTAAAAGTGATCTGTTTGGCTGTGAAGGTGACAAGGGATGAATTTGTACTTAATCTTTATTATAAATTAGGCAGGATTTAAAATCACCGGAGAGACACACCTCTCTGGGGCATCTATAGAGATATTTAACTAAAGAAAGTCCTACCCCATATGTTTATAACAACATCCCATTGACTAAGGATCTAAACAGAATAAAAAAAAAAATAAAAGAGTTGAATATTTGCATATATCTCTTTCTGATAGTGGCCACAATGTGTACAACTTTTCCTCCTGCCACCAGAGTTAGAAGTATTTTTTGGCATTATGCCTTCTCTGCTGTAATGGACCCTGCACTCAATCTACAAGCTAAAAGACACCCTTTCTTCTTTTCATTGCTTTTGGTAGATGCTTTCATACAGCTTAGAAAAACAGCTAATACAATCAATGATATCCAGTAGCAATTCTATTAGAAACAAGACAGAAATAGAGTCATGCCCTGAGCCTTAAGAGTGAGGATATTTGAGTCCCTTTAAACACAATGACACATGAATATAAAATGTGTTGTACAAAGGATGGAGAAGTGGCTCATCTGACTGACTCACTATCAATAAACATTACTGAGTGTGTTACTTGAGTTGCACATTTTGCTTTTATAATATAACTTTGAAACACGTGGTAATCATAGGTTTTTCTGTTAAAATGAGGGTAATCTGATATTTAGTTGACCAAATCTTATCATAGCCTTGATATAAGGATAATAAGCCAATGTAGAAAAGGAAAACTTTGTTTGAATCTTGACTATTAGAAGAATTTCACAGTATATTGGCTTAATTTTAAAAAGTCAAGAATATCATAACTTTCCAAAGAAGTTGAACAAATTGATAAAGTTTTAAAAATCTTTATATAATTTTCATAAAGGAGTAAGGATTCATGCACAAATATATATTGTTGAATATATACTAATCCAATCACTGTAAATCATATCCACAGAGAGACAATTGGATGCTAAAAACACTTGCATGGGCTTTATGATTGTCAGTAGGAGGAAATAGAGTTCATTTCTTTTTATTGTGTTATGATTTCCAGGTTAATGGGAATTTGAGGCCCTTGTAACCTGTGCATTTAATTCATATCCCAAGATTTTATTTTATACTTTAAATTAAAAAAATAATAGCAAAGAAATATGCTGGGAATCTTTTGATAGATTGTAATAGAGCTTTTATACAACCATAAAAGGAGTGTGGCGTTTATTTCCTTGTATCAGCTTGGAAAGTATGGTAGAGATGATCATTATATGCAAACTCCTCAGATAAAGAGCCTGCTCGCAGAACTGGATGATGTTTTACATTGCTTCTCACACACCAAATGTTCTCACAGTGAGAGAAAATGATGGAGTTATTTCAACCCCCAGGGTATATGAAGGCATTCTAATTCCTTACCACAATATTGCTCACTTTGTGTCATGCTGTCCTCACATTGAGAGGAAGATTGAATTTGGAATCAGATGGCTTAAAAATAATGCTCCATTTTAATGAAATAGGCACCTTCTAGGTATAACAGGGAAATTCATTTATTGAAAACAACCATCTAAATTTAGGAGATAAATTTCCTTTCTTCAGTTCAAGTAATAAAATAAAACAACCAGATCATTGCTTATTTTGGTGTTTCTAATTATTGAGACATCTGGCATTCTCTTCTTTTATTAGGAAGATGTAACTTTATCTATAATGAAATTTAATTATGTACTATACCACTGCTAAGTGATGTTGCAATTTTATCAAATAACATCCAATAGTTTGGGGTACTTTTATCCTATGTATTTTAATGTATAATTATAAATTTATGTGAAACTTATTTAATGCAATAAAGTTATTACACTGCTTTATTCCTCCAGAAATGTCTCCATTGACGTGACAGCACAGTCAACTTTGGGTACATTCTGAGCCTCAGGAACACTACACACCAAACAGTGGGAATTAGCATTACCCTCAGAAAATTTGGCATCCATTGAAAAAATTCTAATCATAATAGATTTCTGATTACTGGGTAAATTAAACTTTTCAATTGTAATATTTCTAATAAAAGCAATACCTTTCTTCCTAACTAGTATAGTTTGAAGTAGATAGCAAAAAAATAAACCATCAAAATTATTCATCATCCCTAGCAATTAGGAGAATGAAAATCTACAACAACTTTGAAATTTCATCTTTCCTCAGTAATAATGGAAAAGAGAACAAGGAAAATTACCACTTCAGAAAAAAACATATTGAATATTTGACTAGTAGGTATCTTAAAATGCTCAAGAATTAATAGCTGAAACAAAGGAAATGTATAAATTAAATGTAAATGATTTATACATTTATACAAATCAAAACCATGATGATTTGTAATAGTTTGATGCTGTAAATGTCTGATATGCGACCCCTATGCGGATAGATACTCATATGCCGAGAACAGTCACTCTACAGGAACATGGATTTTACTTCTACCTGACTTTAAAAATTCCTTGCTGTGATTTCTTTAAAGTAAATTTAACTATAATGTACCAATTTTTTCTTTTTAATTTATTTTCTTGGTATTTGTCAAGTATTGTGTTCGATTAGATTCTTCTCTCTGTTATCGGATAACATCCATTAGTTGTAGAGATCTCTCTACTGTTCCCTGGGCCATGTCTTCTATTTTATAATCTTCCTTTTCTCTGTGTACATTAATTATGTCTGTATTAGGCTGTTTGGTGATGGTTCATAGCTTTTTTCGCAGCCTTTGCTGTCTCTCTCTACTCTAGTTTTCTCTCCTTTCTCAGAGACACTGCCCCTCTTCAGGGTCTGAGCCCCTATAGCTCAAAGCTCAAGATATTCTCCCAAGTGTTTCTTAGTAATAGAATCATTTCAGTTTTTTTTTTTTTTCAGTTTGTTCTCTGGCTGACGGAGAGTGTCATGACTGTCATCTCTTTTCTAAAAAATTAAAGAATTCTATAGGACATAAAAAGGCGGGTGGAGGTGCTTTTAGCTCTTGTTCATGCCCACCTCCTTCAATTCTCAGTTACTTTTTCTATGTTCCTGCCTTGCCTTTCTTCAGATCTTTGTCTGAACCCCATGGAAAGGTGTCAATAAAAGGGAAAATGAACTTCTTTATCTGACTTTCAGGAGTTACTTATTCTTGTGGTAGAACCTCCTCAACCTTTGGCAACTCATGAAGAACTTTAATTGGTTTCCTCCTATTAAAAACTGCGTGGTATTTCATGTCTCATATAATCAAGGACTCAGTTGGAGGGACTGTATTATTTTTTGTATATATTGGGGGTTAATATTTCAATGGTTTAAATCATTGGTGGCATTTTATGAAATATAGGATATACAGCTTCAGTAAGGTTAGTGAATGGACACATGTCTAATAGCACATAGCTTGGATGCAACCCAGTTCAGTCATTTCATGAACTCCACTACTCTCCAAAGCAACCTATTACTTTTCATTATACCACAATGGTTATTGTAAAAATAACTACAAAAGGAACTGAAGTCATAATGAATAATATTGCATCATAGCTATTCCTTCTCTTATTAATAGTTTTATATACAATGCTACAATCACTGTAGTTTTATCAAGGCATAGGATACATGGGAATTGTTATCAAGTATGTGATGGTAATGATTTTGTGTAAACAGTATTCTTTATTTCTTCAGATGAAAATGGATTTCATCAGCTTTTGTTATCCATAATGTATTGGAATTTATAATGATCTAGTATTAGAGAAGCTTAAACAGAGATTAGCATAAGTAGCAAATAATGGCAATACCACATTTCATTGAATGGTGACTAATTAGTAACAGATGTTGTCTGGTTAGTTAATATTCAAAACTACAAGTAGACCTTTTTATGCCTTATGTACTTTGAAGCAAATTTCCCAAGTTGAAGTTAAAATATTGCATTTATGACTACCAGTACTTCCACTCTGATCTTCCCCACATTAGTGATTTATTTTACGTTCTGATGATGGTTTCTCACATACTGAACTAATAATGTTCTCTGTGGTGTAGGATTTGATACCAGTATTTTGCCAATTTGCAAGGATTCACTTGGATGGATGTTTAATAGACTTGATACAAACTACGACCTGCTATTGGACCAATCAGAGCTTGGGAGCATATATCTTGATAAGAATGAACAGTGCACCAAGGCGTTCTTCAATTCCTGTGACACATACAAGGACAGTTTGATATCTAACAATGAATGGTGCTACTGCTTCCAGAGACAGCAAGGTAAAACTGAAACTACTATGGTGGAATTAGTTGACCTGAATTTCAAATTACATATTTCCCTCATTATAAAAATTATTAGCATTAACCAATGCTTCATTCATTTTAGTACAATTTTTTCTAATGTCAATGTTTGATGAAAGAAAAAATAAGTACCATATTGAACAAAATAATTGTTGAAGATACAAATATTCTAAATAAGATAGAAATAGTAATTAATATTTTATATTAATGTATTCCATTATAGTTTCCATTATGAACCAGCAAGTACCACACAGAGATATGAGAACATAGATATTAAAACTAATCATTGAAATTAATTTGCTATCTGCTTTGCCTACAGTGTAAAATAAATGGAGTTTTTATCACTATACCGTGGAGTTTTAATGTTTCATTTCGTGATCTTATTAAATGAGTTGCATGAACAATGGTATTCATGTGAAGTTATTTTTACTCATTTTATTTTCAAAATTACTTAGTCTTTCAATATTTCCAAAATAGTTTAGCTTGTTAAAAATTCACTAGTGAGAGTATTCCGGAATTCTGTCAGAAGTGAGACCAAAGAAAGAGCAACAATGTCCTTTGTATGCCCTTTGGAATAAATTATACATTTTTATATAGTTACCTCACACCCCCTTCCTTTTCTCTTTCTTCTCTTCAGTTCCTCCCAGGTGCCACCCTCAAACCCCTGCAAATCTAATTGAGATAAAATGCACTTTACATTTAGAATCATCCTTCTGGATTGAATTTAAACATGTTATATATTAAATACATGCAGGGAAAGCACATAAAAATGCTTCACAGTATAATAAATCTTTAGAAAACAAAGGAATTATTATTATGTTTGTGCTAACTGAATCAACTGGAAACAGGTTGCTATAGTACAGTTAATATTGGCTGTACTTTCTAAACTTGATGAAAGATGAAGGAATGAACAAGATATTTAAACAATTTTTATCATACTTCATAAAGAATTGTAGGAATTGCTTTGCTAAGTAAATTATGTACATTTAGTCATAGTCCAAAAATTAAGGAGAAAATAATTGTCTACATATTGATAAGAAGTAAATCCACCATATGTTTAGTTAAGGAAGAGGCCATAATCATCTTTAAACCAGCTTAAGGTAAAACAATACGGGTGAGTATGGAAGTTTGGAGGATCTGAGAGGAGCTGAAAGAAAAAATTCATAATCAGAGTTTATTTTCTTTTAAAAATATCTATTTTTAATAAAAAAGAAGCAGCAAAAATTTAACATTGAATTACTATATTAAATGTTTTAAAGTGCACACGCTTGTGAATACACATTATTGGCTTAATTACATTTGCATTCGATGTAAACAGGTAATCCCTAAAATGCATTCTAGTCATTAATAGCTAGTGTACTTTAATTAGTAAGTACATTTAGATAGTAAATTCAAGTATATTATTACTAAAATGTAATTGTTCATACTTGTCATACTTTTCTGTATTTTAACAGTTGCTGTTTATATTTTGTTGTTTTTTATAATGTTTTCCATGTTTATTCATGAGTACTGAAAAATACATAGACATGAACATATGTGTAAAATCTACAAAGTTGAGTTCATTGAATCTGATGGTGCATAGTGACCTTGACAGTCTAAAAATTGGGAATGGTACATATAAAATTGCATGAAAATGTTTGAATTGAAATTATCAAAAATTTAATTTTAAAATTATTTTTTAAATATTTATTTATTTATTATTTACACAATATTCTGTATGTATGTATGCCTGCAGGCCAGAAGAGGGCACCAGAACCCATTACAGATGGTTGTGAGCCACCATGTGGTTGCTGGGAATTGAACTCAGGACCTTTGGAAGAGCAGGCAATGCTCTTAACCTCTGAGCCATCTCTCCAGCCCTTTAAAATTATTTTAAAACATTTTTCTAAAACACATTCAAAAGCAGGTGGAATTTTGGGTACATATCAGTATAAATCTCCAAGTTTACTTAGTAAAAATAAAAGAAATCCATTTCTCCTTTACAGCACATTAAAGAACTATTTTTAATAAAATTGGAAAGATTGGTTAATGTTATGTCAGTAAGGTAATGAGTCCAAAAGTTTTATTTGACATTTCAGTGTATCTTAATTTAGAGTCTTTGTTTTAAGGAAAAGTTAAATCACATCAATTTAAAAATGAACTAAAACAACAAAGTAAGTTACGTAATATTTGAAAATAAATTACTTTTTCTTCCTGTAAGATACAATATTTTTGTTCTCATGTACTGATCTAGATAATATACAACTTGAACACATTATGTATTTTTTGTGCTATGTTTTTAATGACTGAATTATTTTGCAGTTGGCATAGTAAACAATTTCAAAATTATTTGAATTGTATTATGTATTTAATCTTTTTATAGAGAGTATATAGTGTACAAGAATAGGAATTAGTTTGATATTTCTGTGTCCCATGTCAGATATATTTTTCAAACTCTACCTTTCTCAAAGATAAAACTTGTTCATTTGTTCTGATGGCATTCAGTTAACTTTTGAACAAACATGTTAAATTACAATAATATATATGGTATTCATAACTATCTAGACTATTCAAATTCTCTATACATGCATGTGTTCATTTGAATCACTGACATATAATACAACACAAAATATATACTTAGACTTTGACTTGCATATTCTAAGATTTTTTTTGAATCTTGACTTATGACAGTTTATATTGTATTTTGTTCTTAAATTGCTTACACATCTGAAGCCTTTGTATAACTAGAAATACAAAGATACAACAGTAACAACATACAATAACAAAATGGGTAAATGTCCAATATAACTGGGAAGAAGCAGTATGGTTTTCACAGATTATTTTATAATGAAAAACGATTACATTTATGTAATTATGTAGCAAATCATTATGCTACATCATGTATCTGTACATAGCTATTTTGGTGCACATGTTT
The DNA here is from genome assembly GCF_000317375.1 of Microtus ochrogaster. Classification (NCBI taxonomy): domain Eukaryota; kingdom Metazoa; phylum Chordata; class Mammalia; order Rodentia; family Cricetidae; genus Microtus; species Microtus ochrogaster. The sequence continues at coordinate 220,724 of NW_004949121.1, forward strand.
ATTATGATATCCACACATATATATCCATGTGCTAGCAGGATAATAAATGAATAGCATGCATATTCTCGTGAGATGAAAATCTCCCTTAAGGTAGAGAGTTTGGCAGCTGCACATTTCTTGCTTAACGAAATCCTGGAAGTATTATGTTTCATGTCATTGCAGACCCACCTTGCCAGACAGAGCTCAGCAACATTCAGAAGCGACAAGGGATAAAGAAGTTCCTAGGTGAGCCACAGTTCATTCTTCTGGGAGTTTTATTGATTATATAAATAACCCCAGGGAAGCAACAACATAAAATCAATATTAATCCAACAAAGACAGACTGTGTTAAATTTCATCAGCAAAATTTATGAACTTTTGGAAAGTCATTACTTTTATTACCTCACTTATTGAAGGATATGTCTGTTTTATTGCTCCAATATCATGTTCATTTTGAAAGCTGTTAAAGACGAAAGAGATTTAAACAATACTAAATTTACGAATCAGCAAAAATATCCATTTCTGTGGTTAAATGTGTTACAACTGATGGCATCATACATCATTCCCTATATTAAATATAAGCAAGTAATTATATACATGGGGTGAAAAGTTCTCTACTTTAGAAATCGGGAGCAGGACTTTTAGTGGTTCTCATTTGTAAATTTCTAACTGTAGATTTTAGTAAGAAAAATTTGATATAAATGTAGGTAATAGATAATAGGTACATAAAGAGAGAAAGAAAGAGAAAATGATGATAGATAGATAATTGTATATTTTAACTAAACTCTTAAAATACTTTTAATATTTGACTATCGATATATCAAAATGTTGTTACATTTCCTTAAAGTGTATATATACATATAATTACACATTATTAATAAATTTCATTTGAAGTCATTTTAAATTGGAAACATTTCTAAAATAAAGAATATATCCCACACATCCTTTACCTGGCTCTTTCCTCCCTTTTCTTCTGTAAATTATCATAGCTCATTTGTAAAATCTAATCACTTATTATTGATACAATTTAACTTGAATTTGGTCAGTTCCGCCACTGTTCATATTTTAGCACCGTAAGTACATTTGTATTTTCACAGTATGCAGAACATTGTGAGTATATATTGAAGCATCCATATTTTAAGACTTTACTAAGTCTCAGAATATGAATAATACACATCTTTTTATATAGCATTTATACAATTAAAATACAATAACTTTAAATTGGAACATTTTTCATATTGCTGAAGAATTCTTGTCCCAGGGCTCATCATTCAATTATGTGGTTGGTCATAAAATGCTTTAGGTGAAAAACTGATAATAAAAAAAAATAACTAGCAGAACAATTGTCTTTTTAAACTGTGGCCAGCTGCTTGTGATGATATAAATCATGACTGCAAATAATAGACCAATGCATGAGTATGTTTCTGCAATCCAGAGTTGTACGTCATACCGTGAAAGAACACCATTAACTTCAAATAAATAATTTAGAGTTGATTAAGGTCAAAGAATACTGGAATCTGTTAGACTGCTGGCTTTCCTTATTTGAACTTCTTTTAAAAAATCACATTTAATGACCACCTGGGAAGATTTTCCTTACTCTTCTTTCATGATTCAAGAAAATAGATATTAGAACACTGGGTGCCTTGACTGTTCTTTCTGAACAGGGTAAGGTCATGGTGTATATCTAAATTGGCCAGCTTTTCTGTTAGGGTAAGGCATTCTATGTTTCAATATGAAGATCAATTTGCATTCAGGTCGGTAGTGCAAGGGCTATACTTATGATCTCTTCAAAGTTTCTCACAATTAAAAAAAACAATTGCAACATCATAATATTTTAAATATGTAACTCTTACAAAAACATTTTTCTTGTAACTCATGTCCTTAAGTCTGTAGAGTAAATTCACAAATTTTCCACATTGGTAAATTGGTCCATGACGTTCACATATTTCAAATGAATTACATTTGGATTGAACATATCATGTATTTAGTAGACTTATGAAGCTTTGTAGAGTGTAAAATTAACATCCTGCAGGTGGTAATAAAAGATAACATTCATATTTTGTCTGTATACTAGATGTTTTTTAACCAAAAGTCTATGACTATTCTGTTCATATAAAAGAATAAGTTGGGGAGAAAGGAAAATATCTGATCATCTAGAAGTTGTGGCTAACATTGGAGTATTTGTTGAAGAATTTTACTAAATATTAATCACTACATGTGTACTGTATGACTATGTCAGGTTCTACTAGCAAGAGTATCTTTTTCCCCAGTATTTATTGGCTAGACTTTCAGCCTAAGGGGTGTGGTTTGTATAATAGTGAAAACCAAGAGACCCTAATATTTGCAAATAGAGAAGATACCACAGAATATGCAATGGTAGAAATATATAATGGCATTAGACACAGAGACATTCACATATGCACACACACCCATGCACATACATACATGCACACACAGAGATAAATTTGTACGGTAAGTCATACTCTCATATTTAAGCCTTAACACGGAAAGTGTAGGAATAGAAGATTTCAGTTGGCATAAGCAAAATAACACTATATAGGAGAAAAACAGCTGATGTGCAATAATATTTGGAAGGTATAAATGAAAGTATAAGGAAACAAAACAAGAAATTGTCAATGATAATACAGTTGAGAATTTTGTATGCCATACTAAATGTTCTGAATATTTAATATAAGCATAGAATCAAACATGTTTTGATTTATGACATTAACATAACGATCACCTAACAATACACATTATTATGAATTTTTTTGCATTTGTGTATGTTACCATTCATTTCACAGGACAGTATATCCCTCTCTGTGATGAAGATGGTTACTACAAGCCTACACAATGCCATGGCAGTGTTGGCCAGTGCTGGTGTGTTGACAGATATGGAAATGAAGTCATAGGATCCAGAATAAATGGTGTTGCAGATTGTGGTAAGAGAAAGGCTCACAATTCCATAACACACAATTAAATATGTCAAAGGCTCAGGAAACTTGTTAAGTCCTTAACAAAGACCTACTCTATTCTGATTATCAAATACGTAAAGTACATATGAATGTTAGGGGTGAAAAGAAGTCGGTCCTTGTGTATTGTAAATTTCTATGCTAACAATAAAAATATATAAAACAGATGCATTTAAGTATATTGAAGAGAATTAATAAAAGCTGAGTTCCAATTCCTACTTCAAGTCAAAATGTCTGTTCATACAAAGCAAACACCTCTCGTTCTAAGTCTGTAAAATGTAGGTGCATAGTCTGTCTCATACAGATAAAGAAAACATTCTCATTAATTCTAATCTAAGTCTGTAAAACATAGTGCATAGTGTCTGCAGATCCATGTGGAGAGGTTGTCTGCAGTCCTCTGGAGGAAATGCTTTGTGTAATATGACCCTCATCCACCAAACAAAACGAAGCCAATCCAAACAAAGCACAATTTCAACTCTACGAAGTGTGAGATAGACTAACACATTACTTGTTTCCTTTGTTTACATATGAAAAACATCATGTATATGTTAAATGATAGTTTTAGTGAATGTTCTAATTATTTTATGAACATGTATTTTATGTGTCTATCTAAAGATTATATAAGAATCTGGCATTATATGTATTTTAAAGTTTCCAACTTTTATCAAAAAGTTTTCTAGAAAGTAAGATTCAAATTAGTGTTTGTGTTAAACAGAAAATCACTATACCGAACACCTTACTAGAGTACCCTCCCAACCCCTACGATGGTTTAAATACAAACCTATCAGGCTGTTATGATTAAACATTTGGTCCCCAAATGTTGATGTTATTTGAAAACTTATGGAGCTTTTTGAATATGTAGTCTTTTGGACACTGCATGTTAGGGCCCAGGCTAGCTTCAGTATGGATACCCACTTCCTGGTTTGTCTCTTAAGATGCATCTGTCATAACTTGAAAATCTCCTTCCCAATGTTCCAGCTGTTTTTGTTATTCATGCCACCATGTTTCCCTGTCGTGATGGATCATACCCTCTAAAATTTAGCCCCAGTTAGACATTACTCTATTTCTTCATACTTGTCTGTTACTTGGTCACAGCAAAAAGAGAAGTAATTACATAAACCCATAAAACAGATCTAATGGGTTATTTTCACTATTTCAATAAAAATCATGAAAATTAAGTAGTCAGTGATAGTTTTTCGCTCTTGTGGAATTTTTAGACTGATAAACAAGGATTAGTTAATAAGTAGATAATAGCAAATAATCTTACATTATTATACCTTCCTGCCTTGCATTTATATATTCTATATAAGCTTGATTTGGGTGTTGGGGCCTTACACCCATGTAATCAAAGCAGGAACTAGGATTCAATACCTACCTTACACAGTATTAAGAACTATAAAACATACCTTTAAAATATGCATCTTAAAATATTTTATTACTTTATCTACCTGTGATAATAATAATGGAAGAAGTATTTTAATTTTATGCCACTAATGAAAATTGTATGCAATTGATTACAGTAAGTGAGAAAAATTACTTTGAAAACTTTATTGATGGGTTTTCTTATACTACTGCAAATATAATACATTAATTTAAGAAACAGTTTATTGTTCCTATAAATGGCAATTTCAGCATGATATGAAGTCAACCAATTTATAACCATATAAATACATTAATAGGACTTATGAAAATTAAGACTAAGAAGGCAGTATCATTTGAAAACTTAATATTTATTACAGATATAATGAATCTATGAGAGTTGCTATCTCTAGAAATATTAATAGCTGACTTTAAGTTAGTATGAGTATTAATTTTCTGTTGCTGTAGTAACAAAAGAGAAATCAATCTTACTAAGCTGCTGGCTTAATCAACACAAGTTTATTATCTTTCAATTCTGCATGACACATTACAACAGATCTCACTAAACTAAGCATCAATATTTTAGTAAGTTATTGCTATTTCTAGAGACTATTTAGAAAAATCAATTTCCTTGCCTCTTCAATCTTCTGGAATTTTCTGATATTCTTTTATTATGTATCTTCCCCTCCAATTTGAATTCCAAAACCTTGCCATCTTTTTTAACATACTATTATGGTTACATCTGTAAATTACCATTTTCTAAGTAAAAATTTGATTAACTAGAAGGAAGTAATGGTGAAATTGCCTAGGATAGTCTCCTGTTGCAAGGTGAGTAGTTGAATCCTATGTATAAATTGCCTTTTAGTCTTAAATTGAAATTTAGATTTAGAAAGTGTATATTTCACTGTGATAACAGTTCCAACTCATATACTTGTAGGAGAAATTTAGAGACGTATATAAGATTCTTAGTCTGTCATGGAATTCTACGAAACTTGGGCTGAGATCAAATTTACTGAAGTGGAAATCTTACACTGTGCAGTGCTTTGAGGATAAACATTTTAACAAGTCAGAGTTTTAACACACAACAGTCTTCCCAAGAATAGATTTTTCTCATATCTTCATTGAGATAAACAGAAAATTTTCTTGTTCGATATAACTCAGAACTCATCTTATTTCTTAGTTAAATAAAACTGATATTTGCTTTTGTAGCTATAGATTTTGAAATTTCTGGAGATTTTGCAAGTGGAGACTTCCGTGAATGGACTGATGATGAGGGTGAAGAAGATGACATTATGAATGATAAGGATGACATTGAAGATGATGATGAAGATGAAGAGGATGATGATGATGATGATGGGGATGACCATGATGGATATATTTGATCAGTTACAGCAAAAGTCAGCAATGTCTAAATTTTTAATATTTACAAAATAATAGCATATTGAGAAGTTCCTTCTTATCCCTGAACAAAGTGATCCTAAACCCCACATATATTTTGTATAATTATTTCGAATATTGAAGCTAAAGTCATAGAACATTATGTTTAAATAAGAATTATTTAATTTTAGTTTTTATATGCCTTAGAAAAAAAGAAAACACATATGGGTTGTAGCCTGAATAGAGAAAGTTGTGAAGACTACTATAACAAAATTTTTCATAAGAACAAACTATGTAATTGTTCCACAAACAAAAAATAATGATTGTGTGCTTGGGATCATATTTGTTGCTTTTATGACAGATTTTATAAGTTAAATTTATAGCAACTTACTAATGACCTAAATTATAAGGACTTTATCAATTAAATCAATTCAAATTGGGTATCTTCCCAAACTTATGGCAGGGAGAGGAAGAAAGATGACACATGGTAAGATTAAGTTACCACTATTGAGTATGTATTAAGTGGTGATCTTTTTAATTATGAAGTGATTCTGGATCTGTTTAGGTCATTTTGTAATGTTAAGTATGGAAAACTATGGATTCTGAGAGACAAAAGTTTTTCTTCCTACTTTTTAATGCAAATCGCATTGTGTATCAGGTAGATTTTTAAAAATATTGTTAAACAACATTATTTCTAGATTTTCTATCTTTCCAATGAGCATATGGGTATAGAACTTTATTTAGGAAGAAAAAGATTCATTTCAACCACTTTTTAATTAAATATATTTCATTTGATCAAAGATCAAATTTGAAAATATAAATTCTCATTTTTTATTTAATATAAAATTTTGTGTTTAATCTTGGAATCATGACATTTTTGTTAGTAGTGCTGGAATTAGAGAATGTGTTGTATGGTGCCTTGCAAAAATAGAAATAGAAAGAGTCAGCATGCATACCGGTATAGGATATTAGGCAATATTTAAGCACACATAATTAACAAGTTATTGCTATTAAAGACACTGCTGGAATGAAGAAAATGGAATATGTTTCTTTCTTTTTTTCTATTGTTACACAATCCCATATGGACTTGTTTATAATTATTGTGAAAAGTAGCATTTAACATTTAACTGTAACAAAAATTATTTTGTTCACTATACATCAGTTAGCATGTTCATTAATTGTGTAGACATTTTGACATGCCACCTCCTTCGGGTATATGAGACCATACTTTTGTGCTCAGAACAGAAACAGGAAAACCTGTTGAATTTTACATATTGGTATCTTCCACTTCAACAGTGAATTTACAGATTTCCTGGGATATTATTCGTAGACATAAATTTGGTGAACTTGTTCCATCTAATTTCTACACATTAAATGAAAACTTCAGTGTTGACCATACATAATATTTAAGCTATAATGCATTCTCTTTTTTTACTGTTTATGTATAGTTTACAAAATAAAGAATCTTGTAACCCAAGTAAGCTGCTCCTTAATGGTATACTGGCATACATAGTAGCATGGGGAGTTTTCAGTTTGTTTCGTGATTCTGGAAAATAACATACCACAACAACCAAGTCAAGAAACGTTTCGTGAGTTTACTTTTTCAGTTTCTAAACCAGAATTGTTAGTGTCTTAAGGACAGTTAAGATTATTTTTGTTTGTTGGTTAATCTTAACGTGTTCACTTGTTAAAATATTGCAAAATAAATAATTTTCTTTCCAAAAGAACAGCATTTTAACATTTATTTTGATTACATATTTCTTAAATTAGTTACCTATAGTTCTTAATAGACTAATTGAAAAATAATTGGATAACTTTATCTATGGTAATTTTGTATGAATAATAATACTTACACTGAGGTTATCATTAAAGATTACAAATCTAATTACATATAGCTATTTAGCCTAAAACAATGATCTTGAAGTTAAACTTTCTTTATAGTGTCATCAGTCAGAATTCCAGGAAAGCAACTAATTTAACAATAAATCAAATATGGAAAGAATACAGGGCAACAAAATTACCAACATTAACAAATGTTATCTAAATTATTTGTGTACAGTAAATTCGTTTAAATGTATGTGCTTAAAGTTTAATTTATGGCAGGTATTAAGTGCCTTGACCAACATGTAATTTACACTGTATTTGTTAATTCAGTAAATTTCTGCCTAGACATTTATTTCCAATACTATAGATATTGGATGTTTGTATTACACCAGTTACTATTCTAGTTCAGGAAATTTAGTATTGAACAAAATATTCATGCAGATGAAATTCTAGTATTCAACGTGGACAATATACATACATTTCTATTTCATAACCTGATACAGCTGCATGTTCTAATATAGTACATCAACTGTTGTATTATACAGAGTTAAGGAAAGAAGAAAATTTGAACTTCAGTAACATTACTCCATTCCAATTCATAAGCTCAGAGAAACAAATTTAGCTAGAAGGAAGAGTTAACTTAATGGTTTACTGTTCTTTAAGCTCAATTATGATTCACGGGCAAGAAAGCAAAATAAGATAATATTTTAATCTTAATTTTTATGGCATTATCAAAATACAGAAGATCAAAAACTATGTGACATTTTAGATTACAATCAGTCAAATTTTAAACATTAAAGAAAAAGATAAGAAACTTTTGATGAAAATATTCAATGTTTCTGGTATATCATAAATTTATAAATTAGTAAATATTGTGTGTGAAGGCTAAGGTGTAAGTCAAAAACAATACAACACCAGTTTAGAATTATGATTAATAGAATGGTTATTTATTTAAAGGGGAAAAAACTTACAGATCACCGTCCCAGACAAAGCCCTCTGTGCAATCAGGAAGGGAGTCTAGTCTCCGGAAGTGGAGCAGGAAGGAAGAGAGAGCAAGAAGGGAAGTGGCCGCTTTTTTAAAGGGAGAGAGACCACGCCCCAATGGGCTGGTATCTCAGGGGCTATTGGCTGGAGGAGCGGAAGGACCTCCCACAACATGTGTGTGTATATGTATGTTTGTGTGTGAGTGTGTTTGTGTGTGTGTTGGTCAAAACGATATGTGAAGACAAGGCAGACAGAAAAATAGTGGGCTATCTGCCAATCATTTAACGCAAATCAAATTCAGTTTAGGAAAAGCAATCGTGATGAATTAGTAAAAAAGGGGCTAGAAGTACTTGCTTGCTACATACATTTTGCAGTTTTACCCACAAAGCTAAGGATGTTAAACACAATTCCTGAGTGTTGGTTCATTTATTCTGCTGATGACATAATCACAGGGAGCACCTTTACAGAAGAGCATGAATCAACTCATCCTATGTAACAAATATTTGAAGATTTGTTTCTTATAAAATGAATTCAGACTCAGTTGCTTATAATTAATAGGGTGCTATACACAATGACTTTTCAAGATGATTCATTTTCATGAGAAAACTATAAAGACCGAGCAAACCAGGATTACCTATGTGTTTTGTTTGCCTGATAAAAGTATGCATGTATATTTCAACATGCTGAGATTAAACAGTGAGTTCTCAGCCTTAGATGGGACACTGAAAGCAACACCTCTTCACAGGACTCAGAGAATATCAAAGTGAGCAGGAAGAATATATGAATCAGGACAAGGAGGGAGTACAGGGAAATACTGTCTTCAGGGAAGAGACCTGGCTGTTGCACATAGGGATAAAGAGCAATTTTGTTTACCTGCACAAGAACTATACAAGTTCAAGCCAGTTAGAAATTCCATCATGTAGGTAGGAAAAGGACCTGAAGCCCCATTTCTTGATAATGGATGTTGGGTGTTGCAAGTATTTCTCCCTCCTGTCTGTCAGCTCTCACATCACAATATGGGGTTATTGATTATGTAAGCTTGTCTAATAGCTTAGGCTTGTTTCTACCTAGCCCTTTTAACTTAAATTAACCCACTTCTTTCTATTCATTTATGTGTTGCCACGTGGCCCATGGCTTGTTACCTCATCTCCTACATGTTGTGCTTCCTCCTCTCAAACCTCATCTTTTCTCAGTTTCTTCTGTGCCTGGAAATTATGCTTAAGTATCTGCCATTTTTAAACCAATCAAACTGACACATCTTCACAGTGTTCAACAGGATTATTCCACAACTACTCAGGGAGGGAGAATCACTTTGCTTTCAGTTTGGTCACTGGCATGCTACCTATGCCTCAGCAGATGACTCCACACTGTACACATAAAGGCTACACTAATTAAAGTCACTGGGTGGAAAACAAAAAAATATGGGGAGAACCTGAAATTGAAAATTGAAAGGAACATATATTGTAGGGCCCAAGGGGAGTAAAAAGAAAGATGTTGATTGGAAGTGAATTTGACCAAGGACCATTATATACACATGAAATTTTCAAGAATAAAATTAAAACATGGACAGTGAATTTAGTATTGAGATAAAACATAAAATAAAAGCATTTGTTCACATTTACTTATCATATGTTAAATTAGGATGAGTATACCACATAATAGATTGGCAAGATAGTATAGGCAACACAAAATCTGAGGTTACTACAAAATGGTATAAAAATAGTAATATAAATACTACTCAATAACTAAGAGTACATACTATTCTATATTTTTTCCATCTCCTGCAGGAGGAAGCTTTTCTGATGATGGCTAAACAAGTAAGTGACTGATCTACAAGTATAGCAGAATATTTATTCAATTCCTATTTGTTTTCCTTTTAGACACTATTATTTGGTTTTACTCCAACTCCATGGGTTATCTAGTTTCAGGTTCTCGGTCATCCAATCAGGGTCAGGTATGGGTTTCATCTCATGGAGTGTGCCTGAAGTCAAATCAGTTATTCATAGACTACTTCCACAAAGTTTGTGTCACCATTGCCTTAGAATATCTTGCAGGAGGAACATCATTGTAGAACAGGGGTTTGGAGTTTTCTTGCTGTTTATGTTTTTTTTTTTTATGATAGTATAAAAAGTACCTTCCTGTACCAGACACTGGAAGTAGCAGTGAAGGCTCTATGTAGGCATCAGCTCTGCATCTCCATGTTCAATGAATTGTGCAGGTGCTGTCTTCAGCAACGGGACTTCACTGTCAGTTTGTGAAGAGTAACATATAGTCTTGGCAACAGTTTAGGTTGTTTGGGGGTTCCCACAGGATCCCTTGGGCCAACAACTCAACTAGATGTGATCCAGTCCTCGTACTGGAAACTTTATTTAGAGACAAAGGATGGACTCTTGAAACTCTGTCTCCCCCAGTTTTTGGCAATTTCATTTAGATCGCCTTCTTATACATGTGTATTTTATGAAGTTTCTATTCTATTTAATTTAGTTGTGTTGGAAGGTTTGTGTTGGCTGGTAGAGGAGGCATTTCTCATGGTCTGGCAGATTATCCTAATAGATTAGCAACATGAAACACTCTTCCTCCCAGTGAACTTCTGGCCCCTACCTATACTTATGTCAACAGCATCCCTGGAGAACTGGCCTTATCTCTAAACCAGATGCCTGATTTATCATTGCTTTACTCTTGGCACAGATTCCTGCTAGAAGATTTGTGCTAGGAGTCTGCTATAGGAGCCTACTGCCATATAGGAAACCTTGTGATAGGAGCATGCCAATTAATGCAAATTAGTGTTTGTCCCCAGGATTCCAATCTTATATATTTATACTCTGGAATAATGATGAGCTCTCTCTTGAAACCCGATACTCAGAGGTCTATCTCCATTCATACCCATAGCCATTTGAACTCTGTTCCCTTTTTCTGTTCCCTCCACCCTTGTGGACCAATGCAGTCTACAATTTCAAGAAAGAAGCAGAACTACATAGTTGTATCTTTCCACAGTCCTTAACACAACCACCTTTCTCCTCCCCCTCTGAAGAACACTAAAAAGAAATCCCACACTAGCCCAGAATTGAATATAATAAAGGGTTATTTATTTAGGAGTAGACTCACAGATTACAGACCTCTGCACAAAGGGGGAAACAGGAAAGAATCCAGCAACCGGAAGAGAGCAAGCACGTGCTTTACATTGGCATTTATGGTATATGAGGTCACGCCCAAGTGGGCCCTTAACTTAAAGGCTACAGGCTGAAGGAGTTCCTACAGCTCCCCTCCCTACTTGATCTACCTAGTCAAGCCCCGGTTTCATCCATATCTATCTTTTCTATTATACTTTCTTAGGGAGATATATCTGTTCCTTCTAGTCCCTTAGTCTATGCCTGCCCTCTGTGGTTCCATGGATTGGAGCTTGGTTATCACTGACTTAATAATTAATATTCAGATATAGGCAAATGCATACCATATTTGTCTTTCTGAGTCTAGGCTACATCAATCAGGATTTTCTTTTTCTAGTTCCATCCATTTGTCAGAGAATTTTATTTTTTTTAGGACCTGAGTAATATTTAATTATGTAAATGCACCAAGTTTTCTTTACCCATTCTTCTGTTGACAGACATCTATGTTGTTTCTAATTCCTGGATATTATGAATGGAGCAACAGTGAACATGTTTCTGTGAAAGTGTTTCTGTGGTAAGATGAATCATCCTTTGGGTATATGCACAGGAGTGGTAAAGCTGAATCTTGAGGTAGATCAATTTCTAACTTACTGAAGAACCACCACACTGATTTCCATAATGGCCTTATAATTTTGCACTCCTACCAACAATGTATGAATGTTCCTCTTATTCCACATCCTGGGCAACATAAACTATCACTTGTTTTGCTGATGTTGACCACAGACAGACATTATACAGAGAGTCCTCAGACCACTTAACTCTAATAGGGATGTGATGGTCGCTCACCTCTGCGCAGAACTCAGGAAACCCTAAGGAGGAGGAGGCAGTAAGAGTGTAAGAGCAAGAGGGGATGGAGGACACCAAAAAAGCAAGGCATTCTAAATCAACATAAGCAAAACTCATACGAACTCACAGAGACTTATAGGCAGAGTATTCGTGTCCCAACAGCCTATTTCCAAATAACCAACATCCACTTTCCAAATACCTAACTCAGGGACTTATTACTTACAAATGTTCAGCCAATACTTCAGACTTATTACCATATAACTCTTACATTTAAATTAACCCATAATTATTATCTAAGCTTTGCTATGTGGCTCAAGGCTTGTTACCTCATTTTCTGTACATCCTGTTTCCTTGGTGAGTGGCTGGTGTCTCCTGACTGTGCCCTTTTTCTTTTCATCATTTTCTTAGTCTGACTGCCCTGCCTATAATTCCTGCCTGTCTACAGGCCTATCAACTTTTTCATTAAACCAATCCAAGGGGCAAATCTTCACAATGCAAAAAGGGATTGATTATTCCATAGCAGAGCCTGAATCAGCAAGCACACTGCCTGCAAGTGTCGGCACAGTCCTCTGTGTGTATATTATCCTCTGTGTGTATATTATGGATTCCTTAATGTGTGAATGAGTCAGTCTCTTATTCTTGTGTCTTCCTTTGGGCTCTTTTCCTTCTGTTGGTTTGTATTGTCCAACTTCAAATAGATATTTTGTTTTATATTATTATGTATTTTTAAACATTTAAATGAATGAATGAATAAGTGAGTAAAAATATAGCTACTAAGGTTAACATTCAACTGTCATTTATACCTTCTCGGAGAGTGAAAATTCAGTTTTTCGCCTTACCATGACACTGGGTATATAAACCACTCCAGGGTAGACCCCATGTTCAGGAGCATATGACCAGCATCTATTTCACTCCATAGAAGTACATAGTGCTCTAAACAGAGTGTCCACATTCAATTCCCAACTACCGTATGGAAGTTGGAGACAATGTCTCAAAACTTCCTGTAACTCTAGATCCAGGGGTCTGATATCCTTTTCTGATCACTGAAGAATCCTTCATCACTGCACAGATATCCACATAGATTCATACAATACTATAATAAAAGCAAAATAAATATTTTCTAAAAAAAAAGAAAAAACACAAAAGTTAGAGGTGTTTCAAAATGGTATGGATATGTAAGTGAAGATATGACAAATAATAAACCCAAGGTCATGCAGATGACCTAGTTATGCTCAGTGGGGCTTGAAGGAAAGGAGGTCAACAAGGGTGGGAGGTAAGTGAGGGGATGTGTGCCTAATAGGAATCCATTGGCACATGAATGAAATTGTCAACATCCGTATTTAATTAACTAAAATACTTTCAAATGTTTAAAACATTTCCACAATAATTTTGAGAAGCTGTATTCATGTATATTTACTTCAAATACTTTAGATTAAATACTGTACATACTAAGTTCATTCAGAAAATTAAAGAGGAATATTATTTAACAAAGAGATGAAGAACCATATAATTCACTGAAAGTCACCACACCTAGTTCCAGGATCCTTTCTCACTATGTGAGAGACATATTTCTTTTGCTTCTTCAGAACCAAATTGAGATTATGGTACCATATCTAGCTAAGAGACTGGGAACTGAAATAGTTTATATGACACTAGGCAAACCAGATTTTACTGTTATTTGAAAGTAAATTATCTCTCACAGGCTCACATATTTGAACAGTTGTTTTCCAGATGGTGGTGCAGTTTGGGAAGGTTATAGAACCTTTAGAAGGTCTATTCTAGCTGGAAGAAGTGGGTTCCTGTGCAGGGTTCACAGTCTAAGCTGAACTCTGGTTCACTTCCTGCTTCTCATATGTGGATACAATGCTATCAGTCTCGGGCTCCTGCCACCTTTCTTTCCCTGTCTGCAGCCATAGCTTCACAATAATCTTTATCCCTTCTGGGATAAAAGATTACATTGTAAGCCAAAAGCTGGGGTGACATTTGTCATGGTTCATCCATGTGAATTCACACATTCCAGAGTAGGGGTGTATGGATTAGAAATGTTTGCAGAATAGACAGATAAACAGACATAGGAAGTCCTAGAAGGCAGCTCAGTGAATACTCAATCCGCCCATGTTTTTTTCCATATGCTTATATACCCCAAAACAGAATGGGGGAATGAAGGCAAAAGACCGCTTTAAGAGGACATATAGAACAGCCAGAACAGTTATTTATTTCAATATTGAGACAAGTCACTATTTCCTGAGTTAAGCATTTTGATGTTTTGGGCAGAATATGCAGTGAATACACCCTAGACCAAGTATCCTATAGGCACTAAAACCATCCAGCCCTGGGCTTTTTTTGGTTGGGAAGTTTTTACTGACAGCTTGTTTTTCTCTATTTTCATTATGTGGGTACTTAGTGCCATAAACTTTCCTCTTAGCACTGCTTTTATAGTGTCCCATAGTTTTAGATATGTTGTGCCTTCATTTTCGTTGAATTCAAGGAAGACTTTAATTTCCTTCTTTATTTTTTTCCTTGAACCACGGGTGGTTCAGTAGTTGGCTATTCAATTTCCATGAATTTGTAGACTTTCTGAAAGTAGTATTGCTGTTAAATTCTAACTTTAATCTCTGGTCATCTGATAAGACACAGGGGGTTATGACAATTTTTTTTGTATCTGTGGAGATTTGCTTTGTTATTGAGTATGTGATCAATTTTAGAGAAAGTTCCATGAGGTGATGAGGTATATTCTTTTGTGTTTGGGTGGGATGTTCTAAATGTTTACAATGGAAAAAAGAAAGCATCTTCAACCAATGGTGCTGGCATAACTGGATATCAACATGTAGAAGAATGAAAAAAAGATCTGTATCTATCACTATGCAAAAAACTTAAGTCCAAATAGATTAAAGACCTCAATATAAATCTGACCACACTGAACCTGATAGAAGAAAAAGTGGGAAGTAGTCTTCAATGCATAGGCATAGGAGACCACTTCCTAAATATAGCCCCAGTAGCACAGACACTGAGAGCAACAATAAATAAATGGGACCTCCTGAAACAGAAGCTTCTGTAAAGCAAAGGACACAGTCAGTAAGACAAAAAGGCAGCCTACTGAATGGGGAAAGATTTTCACCAACACCACAGCAGATGAAGGATTGAACTCCAAAATATATAGAGAACTCAAGAAATTAGACATTAAAATTCTAAATAACCCAATTAAAAATGGGGTACTGAACTAAATAGAGAATTCTCAACAGAAGAATCTGAAATGGCCAAAAGATACTTAAGGGAATGTTCAACATTCTTAACTATCAGGGAAATGCAAATGGAACAACTCTGAGATACCATCTTACACCTGTCAGAATGGCTAAGATCTAAAACACTAATGATAGCTTATGTTGGAGAGGATGTGGAGTAAGGGGAATACTCATCCATTCATGGTGGGAATGAAAACTTCTGCAATCACTTTGGAAATCAGTGTGGCAGTTCAGAAAACTGGGAATCAACCTACCCCAGGATTCAGCAATTCCACACTTGGGAAAATACCCAAAAGATGCTCAACCATACTACAAAAGCATTTGTCCAACAATGTTCATAGCAACATTATTTGCAATAGCCAGAAGATATAAACAACCTAGATACCTCTCAACTGAAAAATGGATAAAGAAAATGTGGCGCATTTACACATTAGAGTGCTACTCAGTGGAAAAAAAAATTGACATCTTGAATTTTGCATGCAAATGGATGGAATTAGAAAACACTATTCTGAGTGAGGTAACCCAGAACCAAAAAGAAGAATATGATTTGTACTCACTCATAAGTGGATACTAGCTATAATAAAGGACATTGAGCCTATAGTTCATGATCCCGAGAGATCTGATACCTTCTCCTGGTTTCTGTAAGTACCTGTACTTTTATATTCACACACCCAACACAGACCTACACAAACACTCAGAGTTTAAAATAAAATACATCTTAAGGTTTTAGCTGTTGTCAGAATTGAGAAAAATGCACACCAACTTAAAGAGTATGGTGTCTGATGACCCTGTATTGAATCATGACTCTGCCTCTCAGAGGCACTGAGAAAACTATTTGTACAACGGGTTGTACTTACCAAAACATCTTTCATTACAATTTAGATTTCCTTTCAGCAAAACAAAAACCATCTATGTAAAAAAAAAGATTCTTTAATAAAAATGTATAAAAAATGAAAAAATCATCTTAATTCATATCCTAGAGATTTGTGAGGCGAGGTCCCACCAAAATCCATTTAAAACAGTTTCTTGATATGCTATCCACTATTGTAGGCTTATCACACTTTTATTTTAAGACTACAGGACTATTATTAACAACTAGAATAATAATGTAGTTATAGCAATTACTATTGTTATAACTACCAATAAGACTATTATTTTCTCTGTTATGAGATTCTAGTTAAGAAGGTGACATAACCTCTGAAGGTCACTATGAATATTAGTGCGGCAATTACAGTACAAACCTGGTAGCATCAGCTCAATATAGTGCATACAAATTTTCTTTTGAAATCATAAATGTCCTCTTTAAAATGTACTTTTCAATTGAGGGTTAAAATTTTAAAACATTGGTGATCTGTCATTCACTACATTCTTTCTAGGCCTAGTTGTTCATAGATACTATTTGAGAGCCTATCTCTGGAGGCTCTTTGTGTTAGAAATACTCAAGTCTGTCTTACTGATATATTCTATGTTACCAACTTTCATGATGCTTTTTAACAGTTATGTATGCTAGGACTGAACACAAACTAACAATTAGATAACAGCAAATCTGCCTTACTGTTTTTCATGGCTTGCACTGATCTGCCATTGTGAATTTTTTTTTGGTAGAAGAGGCCAAAACATTTGTGATAAATATTAAAATAATTTTTATATGTACAAGAGGGGAGAACATGATGATGGTGCTATGAGAACTATGGGTTATATATTTTGATATTCTTGAGTAGCCTCAAAGATTCCAAGTATGTGACATAAATTATACATTATTATACAATTTTTCAGATATTTAAGGAATCTTACTACCTAATACATATGAGTATCAAGGGATACCGTTATTAGTAGATAACTGCTCAGCGGTTAGCTGTCTGTGCTTCCTGACATGATAGGTAAATATTTATTTATTTTTCTATTTTAGTATGATGTATTCCAAATCATCATCTTACAACTCCACACAATAAATGACTTTTCAGGCCAAACTTTATCACCTGGAGAAGGACAGGACAAATAAATAAAAATGAGGGGTTATTCCTTACTGTAAGATAGTTTTGGGAAAAAACTAACAAAATGAATTCCATTATCCAACATTCATCTAAAAAAATGGCAGCAAATAATTCATGTAAATTTTGTTTCATAAAAATGATTTTACATAAGTTCTTCAGTTAGCCTTGTGTATATAACTTATAAATATAATCATAGGCATATAACTCATTATTAAAATGTTTATGATACACCAGTTTAATAATTACAGTATGATGTCACCATACAGCTCATGTTCATTTCTGAATTCTGTAACTATTCCAGTAAATATCTGAGTCTTTAAGTTATGTGAATTCCTTCATCTTATTTCCCCCTGAACTTCCAGAGCAACAGGAGAGTTACAAATATTATATTTTACATTAATTTCTACATATTCCTGATGTTTAATACATTTGAAAATTCTGAAACCATATAAGGATTTTTATTTTAAATCACTCATGCTTCTAGGCAGCCGATAACAAAAAAAAAAAAAAAAGAAAGAAAAAAAACTCACTTAGCAAGTAAGACAACCTAGTCATTCACCTGGCAGCCAATTCCAAATTCACTTTACACGACCTTATTCTTATTTTCGTGTGGAAGGAGAATCTTCCCTTCTAATTTTTTTTCTTATAAGAAAAACTGTAAGTCTTTGTATGGCAAAAAAAATTGACCAATGTTCCTGAAGAATTGAGTGAGTACTAGTTAGTGTTAATATTTTTTTTCATCTGTGCTTTTAATTATCCCTAAGAGGAATTTACTTCATGAAGGTTTAACTAGATAATAATATATTTTGATTAATTATAGAAACTGCTGTGTCATATGATGCTCCAATACCTTGTAAAATATAATCCTAACTTGTAGCATGACTAATAAAAAAAAAAAACCCAGAGACAGAAATTGCTGTTCAACCTGAAGTTAGAAAAACAAAGCAGCCGGCCACTTGCTCTTACCTGTACCTCAGTCTGAAATGGCAATGATGCCTCTAGGAATCTCAGAATGAGACTGTATGGGAGAGCTGTTTCCTCCCATTTTATATTCCTCTCTAGTGCTGGGATTATGGGCATACACCACTAGTGCCTGGTTTCTCTGGCAAATTCATGTGGATACTGGGATGAAAGGTGTGTGTCACCACTGCCTGGTCTGTAAGTTTGATCAGTGTGACTGTTTCACTCTCTAAACTTCAGGGGAGCCTTATTTATTAAAATACAAATGAAATATCACTACATTAACTGAATGCTGAAGGTAGTTGTCTTCTTGCCAAGATGGCAACAAACTAAGTCCCTTTGATGCCAGCCAACAAATTGCCATGTTGTATCAGAAAAAGCAAATCCCACTCTGCCCATGTTCTGCCTCAGGCATATTAATATTAGCTATGAACTTTGATGGGTCCAGTCTAAGATCTCTTTATTCAACACAGGATCTTGGATATTTCTAACACAACTTTTGAACATTTATAAAAATAATAGATGTAATTTAAATCATCCAAGTTTTAAATGCAAATAATAAAGACCCCATATGAAAATAAGAGATATTTGATTACTTTAGTGTGCAACTCAAAACACAGCATCTATTCATTTCGAAGGGATTTCTAGGGCATGAGTCACACAGGCATTATTGAAATGTGAGCATCCCTCAGTCTGTAATGCTTCAGGCAACCACTTCTCTTTTTTATTTTTTTGTAACCTTCTTTATGACTTGTGGATCCATTGACATGTCCAAGGAGAGAAAACATACTTGACTCCATCTTGTTCCTGCTAGTGCCCAGTCAGTTAACAGTTAATGTAGATAAACAGCAAGGAATTCCCTTACACACGAAGAGAAAGAAGCCAAGTTTCTGGAGTCAGATGTAAACAATAGGTAGAAGTAAGGGGACAAACAGAGCTAAAGTTCATATTCTCTCTGTGGAAGAGAAATACCCGTGAGTCCCTCAAAACCTACCAGAAGAAAATACCCACTGCATTTGATTGAACCACAGCGTTTGATGTCCATTCTTTTCTCAACTTCAGATAAAGCCTAGCTGTCCTAATTGTCCTCGCCATCCCCAAATGAACAAAAACAATTGCCTTTTAGTCGGCATAAGTCACCAGTTAATGCTTTTTCCTCCAAACACTAATCTATGACAATAGATCCAGCGCATATAAAACTTTAAAATATATAGTTATTTAAATTGTGTTGTTTTTTGACTTATCTCTATGGCTATGTGTCTGTGTGAATGCGTGCAGGCCTGCATACGTACTGTGAAATCACATGCGAGGTCAGAGGACAACTTCAGGAAAGGGGTTCCTTTTTCCTACCATGTGGGTTCTAGAAAAAAATACCAGGTCCCTGGGTTTCGCGTTGTATCTCTAATCATTTAGTGAGCTCTGTGTTCATTTTTATAAAATCATTTCACCTTTTTTTTTTTTTTTTGCTATTACCAAACTCGATGGTTTCTTCGCTGTTCCTTGGATTGAAAGATTTGCTTTTAAGAAGTTTTTTTTTATTTATTTATTAAAGATTTCCGTCTCTTCCCCGCCACTGCCTCCCATTTCCCTCCCCCTTCCCCAATCAAGTCCCCCTCCCTCCTCAGCCCGAAGAGCAATCAGGGTTCCCTGCCCTGTGGGAAGTCCAAGGAACCCCCACCTCCATCCAGGTCTAGTAAGTTGAGCATCCAACCTGCCTAGGCTCTTACAAAGCCAGTATGTGCAGTAGGATCAAAAACCCATTGCCAGTTTCAACAACCTTTGTTCAACAATCTTTGTTGTTATTTAATTTTTTTTGTTTTCATTAAAAATAAGACAAAAGACCAAACAATGGGTTCTAAATTATCGTGCATTGTTAAAATCTCCATTTGTGTATTATAAAGATGTGAAAAAATTACAGCTCCATTTAATATTCTCTTGTTCTTTGATAATCATGTAGATTCATTCTTTTCATTCAAATTTCATCTATCTCTGCAATGATTGAAATTTGTCTCACCCATTTTTATATTTTCTGATTTGACTTTTTTTTCTATGTCACACACAGACACAGAGTAGAGAAGAAAATTTGCAAACATTTATGTCTTATTCGGCCAGAAAACTTACTTTGAAATATTTTGGTGTTCTCATACTTACATCCCTAGCATCCATAATGAGCAAGTATATAGAGCATCATTCTACTTGGAAACTTATTTGTCAATTTCACTATGTTGAAATGCAATTATGCTGAAAGTACTATCAAACTGTGCTCATGTTGATGGAGCCTGTAATGATGTCTTTCTTGCATGGAAAGGCCATAAACAAATTGCTGCTGCTGTACAAACACATTAATTTCTGATGTAGGAGGAAATTTCTTTTTTGACAGAGTACACTTATACTGCAGGCATTAACACCTGCTTAATCATAAAAGCATATGTTGCCATATAATGGAGCTCTATATTAACTCTTTCATAGATTTAATGAGTGAGTGGTTGGGCAGCTCAGTAAAACAGACTGACTATTTAATACTCTGATATAAAAGCTTCTAAGATACCTCTCAGTACATATTCTACCAAACCCATTTAAATTGTCCTGGAATAATGACATGGGTTATCTGACTTCCATATCATTTTTAAAACACCCATTTAACTCAAATCCTTGACATATTTACTTAAAAAGCAATAAAACCTTGAAGTAAATTTCTTTCTTTCTTTCTTTCTTTCTTTCTTTCTTTCTTTCTTTCTGCTTTTCTTTCTCTCTTTCTTTTCTTTTTTTTCCCTTTCTCTTTTGGAAATAGGAACCCTGAATATTTCAAGAAGATGTATGTTTTTCACATATATTAGGGGTCAAACTTGAGATTGGTCATGTTAGCTATAAAGTCCTTCCCAAGAGGTCTACTTGAACAATGCTCCCCTTGCTTGTCTATTCTCTGTGATGGATGGTAATACTTCACCCATGGACCTTATTATGTAGCATTTGTTTTTATTTACATAAATCTCTCAGATAGTAGAGTCCCTTACTCATCTTTAATCTACCCATAAACTACCCCAGGATGTAGCTGGTGATGAAAACTCATTAAGAAGTGGGATTTATATAGTGAAACCAAGCTACTTGTCAAAATACCAAAGGGAACAGCCAATGAGACTGGCCTAAGAGCTGGTGTGTATGCAGAGCTTAGAGAGACCGCTCATGGTAACATAATGTGGGTACCAGATATACTGCGGTGGAGAGCAGGGTAAAAATGACCTGTATGGAAAATTAGAAAAATGAGCACTAGGAAAAGAATGTTTTAAAACTCATATGTGCTTTTAAAAATAAAGGAGTGTTAATGGTGCATTCCATCAGTAGTGATTTGACAGCTTTGATGGTAACTGCTGTGTTTACTCTAGGAAGCACACTAAACCTTAACAGGACTGACCTACAATGTTTTGACAAACAGCAATATGTCTCCATGCTACTTCACTGGAAAATCACTTGTCAGCCCCATGTGGAGGCTTCGGCATCCCTTACTGCTATGATATTTTTCCTTTATTACATAGCTCAAGAATAAAATCTGTTCACCTGTTCCATGGGCACTCACTTGTCCTTTGAACAAATTGAAGTAAGGACATTTTTTTGAAGAAATATATTTTACCTATAATGTTCTGTCATAAGTACAGTGTTATTCAAATAGTAACTCTATTCATTTGATTTTGCCAATATGAATTAAGAAAAAACTTAATTTTACTCAGTATTAAGAATTGGGAATTATTGCATTTTGTCACAGGAAGCTTCAAGCTATACCAAGGTTCAGCACAGTTTCAGTGAGATAATTAACTGTGGTATTGATTAGCTTTCTGATCACTGTAACCTGCAAAGAAGCAAGTTAAGGGACAGAGGCACTGTTTTGGCTCCTGATTCAAAGTAAGGCAACCTATCACTACAGAGAAGGCATAATGGTGGGAGGAGCTTGTGACTGGAAACAAGAGTGTGAGGATGCTTGCTCATGTTTCAGTGAACCATGAAGCAGAAGATATAAAACGCTGGACATTAGATTTTTCCTCCTTCTTTTTCCCATCACTGTAGGACCACATACCACAAACTAGCATTCAGAATCTTCCGCTAATAGTCAATCTTTTCTTAAAAGTGTTCACAACACATTCAAATCTGTCACTAATTGGTTTCCCAGACATTACTTAATCCAATCAAGATTGCAGTAAAAATTAACCACCACAGCCAGTTTTAGGATAAGTTTCTCCACTCTTTAGTGGTTCTACTTTCCTTTATATATGCCTGCTGCTTACCTGAGGCCATTTTATAGAGTTGCAAATGTACCATCAGCAGTTCTAGGTATCCCATCCATTATCAGTGAAAAGGCGCTGAGATAGTGCCTCTCATTGACAAAGGTTTTAGGAACATTAGAAATGTACCCATAGACTACAATGAGGATTTTGAAGTAGTTATCTATGCATTGTTCCTTATTATTATTCCAGTTATAAGACTTTAGTTTGCTTAAAACATCCATGTAAAAGGAAAGTGGGAGGTCTTATAAAAGAACAAGCTCTGGAATTTGAAAAGTTCTCCATCTCTGCTACCTGGGGTTTTGCCACCTTGGCACAAGCTAGCACCATTTAGGAAGAGAAACCATAGGGATAAAATGTTTCTACCTCATTGGCCTATAGCCAAGTCTGTAAAGGTATCTCTTTATTAATAGATGATTTGAAAAAACTCAGGCAGCTGTGGGCATTGCTTGCCCTGTGGAGGTAGTCCTGAGTTGAGTAAGAAAGCAGGCTAAACAAGACAGAATATATATATATATATATATATATATATATATATATATATATATGCCAAAAAAAGAAGTATTTCTCCACATTCTAGGCTTCAGTTGCTGCCTCCATTGATGGGGAAGGTCATCTCTCTATGTTACTTTCACTGGTTAATAAAGAAACTGCCTTGGCCCTTTGATAGGACAGGAAATTACATAGGTGCAGTAAATAGAACAGAATGCTGGGAAGAAGAGAAGTTAGGTCAGATGCCATGGAGCCAGCCACAAGGTCAGACATGTTGAATCTTTCCTGGCAAGCCACCACCTCGTGGTGCTACACAGATTATTAAAAATGGATTAATCAAGATGTGAGAGTTAGCCAGAAAGAGGATAGAACTAATGGGCCAGGCAGTGTTTAAAAGAATACAATTTGTGTGTTGTTTATTTCTGGGGCTAAGCTAGCTATGTGGGAGCCAGGAGGGATGAAAAGCAGGCGTGCCTGCTTGCCTAATCACCACACTCTATGTCCCTGCCTTGTCTCCCTCAGTGATGTACTGTGATCAGGATGTGTAAGCAAAATAAGCCCCTTTCCTCTCCTAAGTTGCTTTTGGCAAATTATTTATCACAGAAATAGAAAGCAAACTAGAAAATCTTATGTGGGAGTTGGGACTTGAGGATCTATTAAAGTAGATACATTATTTCATGTGTTAGTGTAGACTTATCATACAGCAAAGTAATGGAGGTGACACTAAGAAATGAAAAGTTGATTTTGATCACATGTTTGAAAGGTTAAGGCAATGATGATGGACCTCTGATAAGATATTGTACCATTGAGAGACCCTGAAAGGAGAGGCATCTCTGTCCTTGGTAACTCGGAAGTCGAGCCAGGAAATGTCACAGTCCCAAGAGCCCCATCAAGGACATACACACAGTGACCCTAAATTCATATTGGACTCTACCTCTTAGAGTGGTCCCCAGCTTCTCAATAGTTGCTTTAGAATAACTGCAGGTTGTCCTGTTCCACATGGATATGTCAGGAGTTTTAGGAACCACATTACAATGTAGAGAAACAAACCATGTGTTGTCTATTCACACAGACACATGACAAATGGCATCAATATTTCTCTAACCTTCAAATTTAAGATCCAGGTGAAAGAATATAAAAATTATTTCAGCTATTATTTGCCTTGATCATTTTTCAAGCCCAAAGTCCCTCAATTTTATCAGGATGTGATGATTGCAAAAATGAATTAAGACAAGATCTCCTAAGTAAATTGGGAGCATGGGGACATTGAGAAAGGGTTGAAAGGGGAAGGGGAGACTCAGGGAGGGGAGCAGAGAAAAATGTAGAGCTCAATTTAAAAAAATTAATTAATTAAAAATAAAAAAGAATTAATAGTGATATGTCACAGAAATAGCAATGATCATAGTTTTCTAGAAAACATAGTAATCCCTTTACATATATTAATTTGTCTCAACTGAATAATTTTCCTCATGTCCTGAATAAGAACCTTAAAGTTGGTGAAAAGTGGGTTACTTGGGTTTATTTGCAAGACAATCAACAACAAAGAAATATAATAAGAAAACAGGGCTTTCCTCTGTCTACTGAGTATAGTTTTTAAAAACAGGATAAAGTGTTTATCTAGTTATTTTTTATCAATAAAAACTTGGGATTCAGACATCAGGGTAAGAACCTGAATAATCAGGGAAGTGGCAGAGAAGTGACCAGTGACGTCCTCTTTCTCCATCCTCTATCCAAAAAAAGCGGAGAATTTTTCTAAGCCCTACCCTACTATCCCTGTATCTCTGTATACATTCTTAGTCCTCCGAAACCTCTATGCCTATTTTTTGTCAGCCTGTACCTAACACTGTCTTCTAATTCAAAATAAACTTTATTATCATTTTCTGGTGTGTCACAGTGCTGCCAAAATATCATACAAAACCAGGATTTCTGTAATAAACCACTGTTCAGACTTTTTTGGTCCAAACTACTAAGAATACGTATGAACTGTTTTAGCAAAATATGTTCCTGCCTACTTCCTCAGCATGTGTCAATCTATTACTTTGAATCACCACAAAAACCTCAGGGTGTCCTCTCCACTCTGCTCAACTCCATGTGTGTCCTCATCCCATGTGCTCTATGAAACGGGTAAAATGTGATCCTGCTTGTTTCTGTTTATGCCATTGTGTCTGCAGCAAATTCCTTTCTTCACCTGCAAAATTTTATCTCCAATCACATTCTGTGTCAAAATAGGATTCAGCATACTCTGAGTCGACCTCGTTGTGGTATCTATCTTGCTTGTGAATACCCAGCCTTCTTAATTCAAAGGAGTCCTGTGTCTTTAGGTAAAAGGCCCAATGATATAACCTAAAGAAGTGTCCAAAACTTTGAAGGTAGTTGTTTGTTCTATGATTCTTCAAACCAGAACACCCATGCATGAAATCACAACATTGAAGAGCAAGGCTACAGCAGCCTTCAATGGGCACATGGGGGAGGAGACACAGAAATCCCCTAGTGCTCTATCAGTACTGCATAAGCTATGTGAATATTATTGATGTGCTCCCTTTTTCTTCACTGATTGCTGACTTTGTTGTTGTTTGTGATTCTACCTCCATAGCTTCTGAAGTAGATGAGAAAAAAAAGGAATTATAGTTTTCAACTCTTTGCTTCTGGAAAATAGTATAATGAATTACATATAAAAGGCAGAAAAATAATGTTGGCCAAAGCAATGACAATCAAGATTTAGGGTAAAAACAACCTCACAGCCTGTGTTAGCTGTAGAATGTAGATAAAACATAAACAATTACTCATTTTAGCAATAAATCAGTATTTTGGTTCTTTGCAACTACTTTGTTTGGATTTCATGGCAACTAGGCAGACACAGACACATTTGTTTCTATTACTTCAATAATGACTTGTGTTTGTATCATTGCTGAGCATATGGTTAAAATTTTAATACAGATAAAATGACTGCTTATAAATATTGCAGTGTGCTATCAAAGGAGTAAAGAGAGGGTATGGAAGGTATAATGTGATATGACTACTGCAATAATAGGCAATCTCAAAAGTACAAAAAGTGGTAGTTCAGGTTTAATCAGCTACAAACTTAAGGACAAACAAGTTATAGGAAACAGCATGCAGATTCTTAAAGGCCCAAATCAAGGGATGTTGACAAAGATTTCTGTCCCTTCCAGTCCCACAGCCATTCAGTACCAAAGAAACACACAGAGGCCTATATTAATTATAAACTGGTTAGACTATTAACTCAGGCTTTCTTATTAACTCTTATATGTTACAGTAACCCATAATTCTTATATGTGTTAGCCACATGGATTGGTAAGGCATTCTCATCTTGCTTTCTGTTTCTAGGTGACAACTACACACCAACCCTTTCGTCTTTCTAAAATTCTCCTTGTCATCCCACTCATACTTCTTAACTGGCTACTGGCCAATCAGCAATATATTAAATTAATGCAAGTGACAAATCTTTACAGGGTGCAAGACCATTTTCCCACTGTGTTGTAATAGGAGCAGAAGGGCTGCGTCCCTGGCACCCGGCCGCCCACATGGCTAGTTTATGCCCTGAAATAGTTACACGAAAACTGTATTCTTTTAATCACTGCTTGGCCCATTAGTTCTAGCCTCTTACTGGCTAACTCTTACATATTGATCTAACCCATTTCTAATATTCTGTGTAGCACACAAGGTGGCTTACCAGGGAAGATCTTAACTTGCGTCTGTCTGGAGTGGAAGAATCATGGCGACTCAGTGACTCGGCTTCTTTCTCCCAGCATTCTGTTCTGTCTACTCCACCTACCTAATTTTCTGTTCTATTAAAGGGCCAAGGCAGTCTCTTTATTTAACCAATAAAATTAACACAAAAGACTCTTCCCCCATCACCACAGCAAAGAAGTATCACAGTGAGTAATCTATTAGACTATTTGAATAGTCTAAGGTGTGAGTGTAAGATAGTGAGATAAAAGACAGCACTGGAGAAGCTATTAGGTTACCACAAACTTTTAAATAAAACATTGAAAATCATTACAGAAGCAAAAGAACCAAATTTGTGATATAGAAATTGCAATATTTGGGTTTGTGGCAAACAGATGGAATGGTGAAGATGATGAGTCTAAAGACATGTATAGAGATTTGACAATGGTAGCATCATATTAAATGGAGTCTGAACAAAAATATGTTTTTCTTATGAATTTGAGACTTTATTTAAACAAATCTAATGATATTTTGTCCAGTAGTGATTATCACTGAACTTAACAGGATTGTGACTCCACAGGGATGCTACACAAATAAAAATCTGCCACAAGGAAGATGAATTTGGCACAACCCAAAGAAAATGAAGGGCTCTTGTCAACTGGAGAGCATTAGAGGGAAATATATAATCCTGTAGCATGCTGTCTTATCTTATGATCAGAATTTGTTTCAGCTTTGACTCTCACAAATTCCATATATATGGTGTTTTACTTAAGTGTAAAGCAGTATCTTCATCTATGTTGTTACCTCCATGTACCTTTGAAGCAATTGTCCTACCTACACTTGAGAAAAGTACTGTTCTTCACAAAGAATTTTCAAGAAAGCAGTGTTATCAATAATGTACATGAACTTTCTGCAGGCATTAACACAGAGAAAAACAATGGTTCAGTAGAAAGTATAGACTATAGAAAACAAAACTCAAAGGAGGGGTGTTTTTGTTTGGTTAAAAATTCTAAAACAACTTCATGCTCCTACTTTTGGGATTTACAATTTCTCTGTGTCTCATTATAAAAAGTAATTCAAAATTCTTCACAGATCTTGAGAGGACAATAATCAACTTTATATGGAAAAACAAAAAACCCAGGATAGCCAAAACAATCCTATACAATAAAAG
>NW_004949121.1:250906-265859 GCF_000317375.1 Microtus ochrogaster
GTTCACCTTCCTAGACCAGGATGGAGGGGGGAGGACTTCGGACTTTCCACAGGGCAGGGAACCCAGCCTGCTCTTCAGACTCGAGAGGGAGGGGGAGAGGAGTGGGAGGAGGGTGGGAGGAGTGGGAGGCTGGGAGGGGGGAGGACTTTGGACTTTCCACAGGGCAGGGAACCCTGACTCCTCTTCAGACTTGAGAGGGAGGGGGAGAGGAGTGGGAGGAGGGTGGGAGGAGTGGGAGGCTGGGAGGAGGCGGAAATTTTTTTTTTCTCAATAAAAAAAATATATTCACAGACATGGATAGGAACTTTTATAGAGAAAATTTGGGAGGAGCCCTGGTGACATGCTCATCACTTGACTGGGATACTCTTGTGAGTTTTAATTCCTTCCATTAATGTGGAAAATGAATTATGAACTTCTTTTTCACATCTTTTGAAGTGGTTCAGAATTTCCCTCCTGAACTAGAACAAAGACAGTGGTTCTTACCCTGTTTCCAGTGAAGCAATACTCTAACAACCTAAAAAGGAGAATGTTGACTTCAAACTTTAAAGAACTGCTTTCATATTAGAATACTAAATTCATTCTTTATTATTATTTTTATAAGTCTGTGTTTATGTACACAGAATTTCATCCCAATATCTGTGCTCTGAATGTACTTCCAGAGAGATACAGAGTAAAAAGAAGTGCTTAGGACCTGAGAAAAATTTCATCTACTTTTGATTAAATTGTTATATAGAAGTAATATAAAAATGTTGCTTAAGCATGCCATATTATCATAGATTGTTTTTCACTGTAAAGCTAGCAGCACACAACATGATGTTCATTCCACTCTGTTTCTAGCACATGTCCAGTCTAGTGCTATAAGCAGATGTGCATTTTGATATAGTGATTACATGCCAGAAACAATTTAGATTTTGAATACAAATAGGATCTTGATTAAAAGTATCAAAGAGTAATATGATTAGTAATAAAAGAAGAGGAAAAAGTAAGAGCGAGACATGCACTTGGTGCATTTCCTGGCAATCTGATATTTCACAAGAAAATAGAAAAGTGATGCATTCTGTGAAAACAATTTATAACTGACAAAAGTGAAAGAAAAATTAAATTTTCAATATAAATATATTAATTTATTTAGCACTTAATACTCAAATCATTAGAAATGCTGTTTAAAATCAGAATTCTGGAGGAGAGCCTTCACGCTCAGCCTTTAATCTCACAGCTTTCGTCTCAGCTCTTGGGAAACTAAGGGAAGAGGTTTGCCACAGTTCAGTATCAGTTTGAGCTATATGGTGAGATCCAGGCTAGCTGTAGCTGCAGAGGAAGACTCTGTAATACCAAATATACAACAGCAAAAAAAAAAAATGGAATTATGTGAACAAAGAGGCTTAAGAAATTCTCAAAAACAAGAGTCTTGCCTGCTGACCAACTAGTAGGTCTGTGATGGATGGGGAAGGAACATGGGATGTGCTGCACGGTCAAGGATCCAGGGTTGTCCGGCTGAGATCCTCACCACTTCATCCAATCATTGCAGGAAGTGTTTGTGCCTCTCAGGCCTGTTGCTGCTGTGGTAGGACTTGTAGATTACAGGGTCCAATGGGGATGGGTGTGTGGAGGTGAAACAGCCTACCTGCAGGAGTCTTGCCTGCTGATTGGCTAGTGGAGCTCATTTTAAATGAAAATATAATAAAGTATTTTATTCAGTATTCAAGGTAGTTCTGGACTTCATATTGATATTATAAAAGAAGTATAGGCATATAATACACTATATCCATGTTCCCCATATTCTGCTGCCCAGGTGTTTCTCCTCATTGATTTTTCTAATTTCTCCTACATAGTTTTGCTTCTGCTTATATATTATAAGCATTATGCAATATATTTTACATATTATTGCATTATATAAAATATATTGTTCCCAAACTAAAGAAGACTGCAGTATTTGTTACTCCAAGTCTGACTTAGTTTACTTATTAACAAGATAATTTTTACTTATTCCCATTTAAAAGCCTATATAAAATTTATTCTTCTTTATAACTGAGTGGAATTCATATGTCACATTACTGTTTTAAGTTCTTCTGCCACTGAACACCTACGTAGGTCCCAAAATTTAGGTATTGTGGATAGTGCTGGAATAAACATTGATATGTAAGTATTTCTGTGATAGCCATACACACAGGGGGCCAGAGATGGGTGACTTAAAAGGTAAATTTTTAGTTTTCTGAGGAAACTCTATACTAATTTACAGAGAGGCTAGACTAATTTACATCACCAGCATTTCTTAGGGCTGTATTTTCTATACATTTCACCAGCATTTTGTATGTATTACTTATACATAAAATGATTCCCATTTTGACCAGACTGCAATGGAATCTCAATTGAGTTACTTTTGTTTGTTTTTAATTAATAGGTGAAGAAATTGCTTTCAGTGTGGGATTTTCGCACATGCTTTCTTGTTCGCCTTGTTCCATTCCCCTGCCCCCCATTTCACTGGTTTCCATTTCCCCTTTCTCTTGTGCCACACTTCTAGTTCTACACGTCCACTCCATCCCTCCACCTCACACTTGGGCCCCACACTCTCATTCCGACTCCCCACTTCTACTACCTTCCCACTCTCAGAACCCACCTTTCTGCGTCATGTCACTTTCTGTTTCTGCCCATGCCCTTCCCTTAGTTCCTCTTTCCTCTGAGTCACAATCCCCTTCCTGTTTTAGCTACTACACCCTCATTGAAGCCCCTCTATTAAAAAGCCAAAGCTACAGTGTACACATGAGAGAAAGTCTGCAAGATGTGTCTTTCTGTGTCTACATGACTAAACTTAGGACACAGCCAATTTCCTAAAAATCTCATGTTTTACATGTTATGACTAAATAAATATTCACTGTGTATTTATGCCACATGTTCACAATTTATTCATCTTCTGGTGAATCTATAAACTACAATGAATAGGAAAGAAAAAAAAGCATCAATGTGCAAAGTATCCCTGAAGTAGTATTAGAGAATTTGGAGTCTATGTCCTGTAGTGCTACAGCAGGACCATATGACAAATCAATATTATTAGTTTGCTATGAAATGCTACACTTATTTTTCTTTTATTTTTCAAGGTAGAGTTTCTATGTGTAGCTTTTGGAGCTTGTCCTGGAACTCACTCCATCGACCAGCTAACTTTTTGTAGCTATGCCAATTACAACTATCCCTCTGGTGCAACATCTTTCCTAGTCTATGTTATCTGTTGGTTACCTGAAAATTATTCTGATATTGGTAAGATAGAATCTCAAAACAGCTTTTTAAAATAGTTTTATTTATATTTCCCAAAGGGATAATGAAGTTGAACACTTTTTACAAAGTTTAACTGTTACAGTTTTTTTTTCTCTCTTGAGAACTCTCTGTTCCATTCAATAGCCTAATTAGTGATCAAAGATTCACACTATAGTTTTCAGTTTTTATATCCCATAAATATTAACCTGTCTGGCATATAGATAGCAATGATTTTCTCCCACTATGTTCTTTACTTGCTAATAGTTTCCTTTGATATATAAGAAGATTTTAATATCATGTAGTCTCAGTTGTCAATTTTTAGAGTATGTGGTAATTTTAATCTATTTGGACCCCATAATGCTCATAGGAAATGGCACTTTTAGGAGGTGTGGCCTCATTGGAGGAAGTGTGGACTAGTTGGAGTAAGTACTTTGGATAAGTATTGGTTTAAAGTCTATTTGTCAGATATTAAAATGGCTACATCAGCTTGCTTCCTAGGTCCATTTACTTGGAAGATATTTTTCCATCCTTTTGCCCTTTGGAAATGTGTATCTCAGATATTAAGGTGTCTCTTGGATGTAGCAGAGAATAGTTCATGTTTCACATCTATTCTGTTTGCTTTTTTATATCTCTCAATATTATGTGTTGATTCTTATCTTTTATTTTTTGTTTTCTCTCTCTCTCTCTCTCTCTCTCTCTCTCTCTCTCTCTCTCTCTGTGTGTGTGTGTGTGTGTGTGTGTGTGTGTGTGTGTGTGTGTATGTTTGTATCTGTCTATTAGTTAACCTTGCCTCTTAGGCTCTTGCTAAAGTTCTTAAATTTTTATTTACTTGTTCCAGTTGAAGGTCGTAGAGTGTTTTGCTCATTTCCTTTGACTGTTTTTATCTGGTTATTTGAAGGATTTTATTAATTTCTTCTTTAAGTACATCTGCAATATCTATAAGGCTATTTTGCCTTCTCTGCCATGTGCATCAGCTATGTTTCAGTATTCCGAGCCTGCTGTGGTAAAGTTGCTGATCTCTAGTAAGTACATATTGTCATGTCTATTATTGATTGTGTTTTTATGTTGCTATCTAGGTATCTGGGTTTGGGAATATTGTAATTATAGGTGCTGATATCTGCTCTTATTTTTGTTGGGTGGGGGCCTTGTTCCTCGGTTTTTGTAACCCTCTTTGATTCTTAGGAGAACTTGTGTCTGAGTGATACCTGGTACGAAAATCTATGGTACCATAGGTGTGGGTACTTTGGCTTCCAGGTAATATGTGTTTATAGGTATAGAAGATGACAGAAATATGGTTAGCTAGGAGGCAAGGTATGAGGTGGTCAAAGGGTCCACAGGAAGGAGGGGAGTAGTGTATTCCACGAGGATCTACTTTACCCTCTGCATTCAGTGGAGGCAGTGGCTGGAGCAAGTGATTTGCTGCAGAACTGGGATGAGCTGCAGCTATCTACCTGCTTTCCTGTACTTAAAGGTTTCTAGCGAATGCCTAGTGGAGGTAGGGCCTGCTTCCCTGACAAGAGTAGCATTTGGGTGCAGAATATGTTGACTGAAACTGTGGAGCATTTCTCTGGCTAGTGTGGCCTATGTGTTTTTAGAAAGTTCCTCCAGGGGTTCAGTGTTTTGATCATATTTACTCCTCGCTAATCTCCTCACAGGTCCATCTCATCTACTCATCCAACTTCGTGACCTTTCTTTTAGGTCTTAATTCAATTGTTTTTCACTTACTCCAGAAATCTGGTTACAATTCCAAATGTATAAATGTGGTAGATGCCATGGTCCTATACTTCCTTGTTGCTACATTTATCTCACTGTAATAAATAATAATATAACTCTATAAATTAGTGCCCTATTCCTCATTCTGTACAGGTAGCAAAAGAATCATTTATTTAACATACCATAGCAAACTATGAAACATTGCAAAATAGTGCTTGGTCCAAAACAGCTTGGTCCAAAACATTACAAAGTATCTTCTCTCCTTATACACATGTTCTTCCAGTGTGCTTCAGTATTTGTAGACAAACAAACAAAAATATCTAAATCCAGAAAAGAGACAAAAGGTTCTGTCTTGGTTAGGTTTTTATTGTTGTGAAGAGACACAATGATCATGAAAACTCTTATGAAGGAATCATTAAATTGTGGTTGCTCCCTTACAGTTCAGAGCTTCAGTCCATTTTGGTTGGGAGTATGCCGACATGCAGACATGTATGGTACTAGAAAAATACCCTAGTGTCCTATATTTTACAGACAACAAGAAGATGAGTTACTGTTACACTGAATGAAGCTTGATTAAAAAAAAACAAAAAAAAAAAAAAACCAACCTTAAAGCCCTCCCCGACAGTGACACACTTTCAGCAGAAGGTGGGGCCCAGATTAAAGGTGTGCTTTCAGCCTCAAGGTCTAGATGAAAGCTGTGTTGCGCCCAGCCTCCTCCAACAAGACCACACCTCCTAATAGTGCCATTCCCTATGACCTTATAGGGGCCAAATACACACAAACAAGTGAACCTATAGTTTATTTGTTTCTTCATTCCTTTTTCTCCTACATGTTCTGGTATTTTAAAAGAATGTATACTTGTAAGGACGAAGTGGTTTTTGGGAGCCGAAGTACCACTGTAAAAACTTTCATTAAACATTTAAAAGCTAGATCATATAATCTTATTGAAACAAGAAAAAACCTTCAGTCTGGGGATCAGTCTACTGAGACTCCAATGGGATTGAACACTGAAGAGCCTTGACAAAGTCTTCTTCCTCACACCCACGCCCATTTCTGCAAGTGCCATTCCTCCATGGGAACATTGGGGTATTCTTAAAATAAGCATTTCACAGCTTCATGCTAAAACTCATTCCATCAGGTTCAAGGCACCCTTCCTCTGTTTCTAATTCTCTTTTTTGAGTGATATATTTCTTTTTTTTATTGAGCTATATATTTTTCCCCACTGTCTTCTTCCCCTCAATTCCTATCCCTCAAGGCATCCTAATTCATGGCAAGAGTCAAGCACAGATTGAATATTCTTTATTTTTTTCATGGTGTCTGGAGTTTTCCTAATGTAATTATTTATGTAAGATAACAGCCTGATCAGAAGGGCCTGTGTCTTTATTTGCTTTCTCTATTAAAATGTTTGGGGTTTAAACAGGGAGAACATGTCTTTTTCCATTTGTACATTTCCACTCTCTGCAATATTGCTTTACACAAGTTCAACCATCAGCAAATATTTGTAGAAGCATTAGACTGTCTAGTGAAGCTCTGGATTTGGCAGTTTGTTTAAACAAACCCTTCTGCATATTAACTTTAGGCTTTATGTAAATTCTAATGAGTGTCCTCATCCCTTATCTTTTGCAGGAACTCCTCAGAGTGGGATGATTTCAGACAGTGTTCATTCATCTCATGGCAAAATGCCTACACTGATATGTCTACCTCATTTGTTAACCATCTGACCTGAAGCTTAAAAAGACTGTTTCCATTTAATAATATAACTTTAAATACAGAGCTATAAGATTTAAAAATCAACACTCAATTCCTAAATTAGAATATGACTTTCTGATTCAAATGAATATTTGCTTAATATTTCTAGTATTACAACCATCAGCAGGGAGAGACCACCACCTCAGAGAGCTTTATAAGGCAAAACAGTGAGAAAGTGTTTATATCAGTAATGCTCTCATCAGGTTAAAAATGTTATTCACCCCAGAATTGAAAGTTTGAGGTTTACTGTGATCAGCATCTTTATTTTTATCTTTTTTTAATAATGTATACTTAATACTTCTTACTCATTTTCATGGTATAAGTAGAAACTTTTTGCACGCATTAGATAAACAACTGATACATTGTGTCTATTTTTCAGATAAAAATTTTAAACTAAAGAAAGTCTTCCTATGATGAGTTTACAATTTACAATTTATGGGCCCAACAAGTTCATTTCTCTGTGTTGCCTTAAGACATAAGTCAAGGCAACCTCAACACTACATAGAAAAGGCAAGAAGAAGCATTTTTGAAAATTATTAAGGATAAAGCTGTTCTTTTATGAGAGATTCATCCTTGAAAACGCATATTTATAGTAATGTAGACAGAATATTATTCATGAACAATGATGCCTATTCTGTTTTTATTTAATATTTTTTCATTTTACATACCAATCCAAGTTCCCCCTCCATCCTCTTCTCTTGTTGCCCTACTCTGCCCCATCCTACCCCATCCTCTCCTTAGAGAGGGCAAGGCCTCTTTGGGGCATCAACAAAGTCTAGCATACCAAGTTGAGACAGGACCAGGCTCCACCTGCCTGCATCAAAGCTTAGCAAGATATCCCACCATAGGAATGAGCTCCAAAAAGCTAGTTAATGCACCCAGGATAAGTGCTGTTCCCACTGTGAGGAGCCCAACAAATAGATCTAGCCATACAACTCTAACCCACATTCAGAGTAACTATTTCAGTCCCATGTGGCTCCTCAGCTGTCTGTCCAAAAGTATGTGAGCTCCCACTAGTTTAAGTCAGCTTTGTCTGTGGTTTTCAGCATCGTGGTCTTGACCCACCTTGCTTATATGATCCATCCTCCATCTCTTAAACTGAACTCCAGAAGGTCTACACAATGATTGAATGTGGGTCACTGCATCTGCTTCCATCAGTTACTGGATAGAGAAACATGACCTTTTACAATGCCCGCCAAAAGTATCTTGGAGTAGCTCTAACTTAACAAGTAAAAGACCTGCATGACAAGAACATTAAGTCTTTGAAGAAAGGAACTGAAAAAGATGTCAGAAAAATGTAAAGACCTTCCATGATCATGGATGAGTAGGATTAACTTAACAAAAACAGTAATCTTATCAAAACAATCTAAAGATTCTGTGCGATTCCCATCAAAATCCCAACACAATTCTTCA
The DNA here is from genome assembly GCF_000317375.1 of Microtus ochrogaster. Taxonomy (NCBI): domain Eukaryota; kingdom Metazoa; phylum Chordata; class Mammalia; order Rodentia; family Cricetidae; genus Microtus; species Microtus ochrogaster. Next base: position 259,031 of record NW_004949121.1, read on the forward strand.
TAGACCTCAAAAGAACAATACTCAACTTTGTATGGGAAAACAAAAAAAACAAAAACAAACAAACAAAAAAAAACACAGGACAGCCTAAACAACCCTGTACAACTGGACTGAGCTCCCAAGGCCCAAATGAGGAACAGAAGGAGGGAGAACATGAGCAAGGAAGTCAGGACCGCGATTGATGCACCAACCCACTGAGACAGTGGGGCTGATCTATTGGGAGCTCACCAAGGCCAGTGTGACTGGGACTGAAAAAGCATGGGATAAAACTGTACTCTCTGAACATGGCAGACAATGAGGGCTGATGAGAAGCCAAGGACAATGGCACTGGGTTTTGGTCATACTGCATGCACTGGCTTTGTGAGAGCCTAGCTAGTTTGGATGCTCACCTTCCTAGACCTGGATGGAGGGGGGAGGACCTTGGACTTCCCACAGGGCAGGGAATCCTGACAGCTCTTTGGACTTTCCAAGGGAGGGGGAGATAAGTGGGGGGAGGGGAGAGGAGTGGAGGGAGGGGGAGGGAAATGGGAGGCGGGGACGAGGCAGAAATTTTTTCCAATTAAAAAAAAAAGAAAATAAAAAAAGAAACTTCCATAGGCATTACCATCCCTGACTTCAAGCTCCACTCTAGAGCTATAGTAATAAAACAGACTGGTATTTACATAAGAACATAAATCTGGACTAAAGGAATTGAATTGAAGACTGTGATATTAATCTATACCCCTATGAACACCTGATTTTTGACTAAGAACCCAAATTTATACAATGGAAAAGCCTATCCAAGCTAACCAAAATGCAGAGAGAGCCTTCAAATTAACAAAATCAGAAATGAAAAGAGGGACATAACAACAGACATTAAAGAAATCCAGAGAATTATTAGGTCATGCATCAAAAACCTGTACTCCGAAAATTGGAAAACATTAAAGAAATTGACAATCTTTTTGTATAGGTAATACACAGCTAAATTAAATCAAGACAAGACAAACAATTTAAATAGATCTATAACCCCTAAAGTAATTGACACAGTCATCAACAGGCCCCTAACCAAAAAAAAAAAAAATACACAAAACAGATGATTTCAGCACAGAATTCTACCAGAATTTCAAGGAAGAGCTAATATCAATACTCCTAAAATTGTTCCACACAATTGAAACAGAAAGAACATCCTCAAACTCTTTTTATGAGACTCCAATTACTTGGTACCCAAACCACAGAAAGATGCAACTAAGAAAGAGAATTATAGACCAATCTCCCTCATAAGCATTGAATCAATAATACTCAATAAAATACTGGCAAACTGAATCCAAGAACACTTAAGAAACATCATATACTATGATCAGGTAGGTTTCATCCCAGTGGTGCAGGCATGGATTAACATATGAAAATTTTCTAATGTAATCCACCCTATAGACAAAGAAAAAACCACACAACCATTTCATTAGATGCTGAAAAATCCTTTGACAAAATCCAACACACCCTCCTCATGACAAAGGTCTTAGAGACATCGGGGATTCAAGGAACAAAATTAAGCATAATAAAGGCAACATACAGCAAGCCAACAGCCAACATCAAACTAAATGGAGAGAAACTCAAAGTTATCTTACTAAAATATGAAACAAGACAAGGCTGTCCACTTTCTCCATGTTTATTCAATATAGTACTCAAAGTTCTAGCTAGAGCAATAAGACAACAAATGGAGATCAAGGGATTATAAATTGGAAAGGAAGAAATAAAACTTTTGCTATTTACAGATGAAAAGATAGTATATATAAGTTACCCCAAAATTCTATTAGGGAACTCCTACATTTGATAAACACCTTCAATAATGAATCTGTAGTCCTCCTATATTCAAATGATAAATGAACAAAGAAAAAAATCAGAAAAACATCACCCTTTACAATATTCACAAAATTGCATAAAATATCCTGGAACAATGTTAACCAAAGAAGTGAATGACCTGTAAAATTAGAAATTTAACACAGATAACTGTATCCCAAATAATCCTGTATGTTTTGTGTTAAGAATTTTTTTTGGATTTTGCATTCCTTTGACCACTGAATGTATTTCCTCTATCATATCTTATATAATCTCATGCCTGAAATTCTGCTTTCCATATCTTAGATTCGGTTGGTTGTGCTTGCATTTGTAGTTCCTGTTAATATACCCATATTTTCTATCCAGAATTACCTCTGTGTTTTTGTTTTATTGCCTCCATTTTAGTTTTCAACTCTTGAACTATTTGCTTCACTTGTTTTTTTGTTTTTTGTATTTTTTTTTTGGCTTGCTTTAAGGGATTTATTGGTTTCTTTCAATTTTTTGTTTGTCTTTTTCTCCATTTTTTTTTTATCGAGACAGGGTTTCTCTGTAGCTTTGGAGCCTGTCCTGGAACTCCCTTTGTAGACCAGGCTAGCCTCGAACTCACAGAGATCCTCCTGCCTCTGCCTCTCAAGTGCTGGGATTAAAGGTGTGAGCCACCACCGCCCGGCTCCATTTCTTTAAAAGAATCATTCATTTCCTCTTTAAGGGACTATATCATCTTCATAAAGTTATATTTAAGGTTATTTTTTTTTCTGTTTCACCTGTGTTGGGATGTTCAGGTCTTACTGTTGTAGAACCAATAGTTTCAAGTGGTGCCCTATTGTTCCTTATTTTGTTGAATAGATTCTTATATCGCCATCTAACACCTCTTCTTCCAATCAATGCAGGTGTATCCTGTGCCTCTGGGTGTCCCCCTTTCTTCAGTTGGTGCAGGTGGCCTGTGGCTCTGGTGGTCTTTGAGGTTGTGGGGAATGCTTGACATGGGGGAGGGGTAGGATGCTGAATTCTGTTTGCTGGGACTGTGGTGACTGAAGGGGCATGGTATATGCCGCTGGGGGCTAGGACCTAGAGAGTAGGGCTGTCCAACCTGGAGCTCAGACACTCGCATCTTCTGCCCATTGATGCACATGGGGACCTGTGTCTTCAGTGGTCCCTGATGTGGTGGTGGGTTGTGATGCAGCTGCCCAATTGCTGGGGCTGTGGTAAGTCAATGCGACCTATTTTAAGTATCAAAAATATCTCAAATCAAATTGAAATTTTATTATAAATAATATGACATTCTGAGAATTGAAGCACCCATGACAGTTTGGAAATTCTGCATACACTCTGATGCAGGGAAATTGTAGTAACCTAATTCAGGTCAAAGTGTGAGTACCACTGTTGATATGTACAAAATCACCAAATTAGCACAAGTGCACATGGTTGACATCAGGGAAGTCTGTGTTTCTTTCACTTTGTTCTATTCACTCTAGGGAAGTTGTTTTATTCCATCTGTGATCTCTCTCTCTCTCTCTCTCTCTCTCTCTCTCTCTCTCTCTCTCTCTCTTTTAAAAATCTTAATATCTTTACTATTCCAGATACCCACTAAATGGTGAAAAATAATGGTGAACCAAAGAGGATTTGTGCTGATGATAGATTCTTGAGACAAAAAAAATTCTAAGCAGATGCTTTCTCTAATAAGTTACAATTATACAATTAGGCAAGAATAAAAGAAGAGAAGGAAAGTGTAAAATTTGAAATGTAACTCCAAGAAAACAAGTCTATTGCACATTTTGAAAATGTGGTTCCTAAGAGTTATTTAATCTGAGGTACAAAAATAAGTAACATTTGATCAAGTGAAAGAAATAATGTGTTACTTTCTGGTGCAAAACTAGCATATAGAAAGAAGATAGTGCTGTAGAAGATTATGTAAAAAGATATGTAGAAAGGTTACTGAAATTATGCAGTAAAATTGAAGGAAACACTGCAAGAAGCTAAAACTGTGATGCTATCTGGAACTCATGGTGTTGTCTTCACAGAATATATTAAACTCATGCAAGAACTTACATACATGTGATACATACACTCAATCTTATAGAATATATTCTGTACATGCATATTAGTGATGGTAAATTATAAGAAGGGATTCTCAAAATAATTGTTTGCTGTTAAGAGAATACTCTGTTAGTAGAATAGGTTGGGACAGAGTTGAGCACAAAATAGTAACACCCAAACTCCTGCAAAAAGGCTATTTTTAAATTATGTTGGTGAGTATTGATGACAGCTTAGGTTAGTGTGACAATGGTTAAAAATAGTAAAAATTGAGTTTGTTATAAGGATAATCTATGTAGAAAGATGATTTATAGAAAACATATTTATTTTTAATATTATCCAGGTTTACGCAAAACGCAGTGGTAGAATATTAAATTTACCCGACTCATTAAAGTAGAACAGAAAAGAATACTCCATTTACTTTTTTAAAATTAGAAATAGAGTGGTGTATGAAAGGAGAGAAGGTTAGCACTACCCTTGACAAGAATAGAAGAGGCCCTTGGGCCTAACAACCCACATAATGTTAAGGCATTGCCAACTACTTTGTGGTATCTAACCACTGTTTTTAAGCTAACTGCACCCACAAAAACACAAGCATGTGATAACCCCCACCAACATAACCCAAAGAAGGGAAATATACAAACACTACTACTAAAAAATAATGGAATCAACAACCACTGGTCATTAATATCAATTAATATCAATGGACTCAATGTATAAAATGACACAGGCAAAGAGAATAGATACAAAAACAGGATCCAGCCTTCTGTCGTATGCAAAAGACACACCTCAACCTCAAAGGCAGACACTACCTCAGAGCCAACAGTTGGTAAAAGGTTTTCCAATCAAATGGAACTAAGAAACAAGAGGGTGTAGCTATCCTAATATCTAACAGAATTGATTTAAAACTAAATCAGTCAGAAGAGATGGAGAAGGACACTATACACTCATAACAGAAACAATTTTTCAAGATGTAGAATCAATCCTGGACATCTATGCCCCTAAAAAAAGAGCACACACATATGTAAAAGAAACATTACTAAAATTAAATTGCACCTCAAACAAAACACACTAATAGTAGGATACTTCAACACTCTACCCTTGCCAATGAACAGGTCAACCAGACAGAAACTTAACAGAGAAATAAGAGAACTAACAGATGTCATGAATCAAATGAACTTAACAGACAACTATAACTCATTCCACCCAAACACAAAAGATATACCTTCTACTCAGCACCTCATGGAAACTTCTATAAATTGATCACATGCTCAGTAACAAAGCAAACCTCCACAGATACAAAAAAAAAAAAAAAAAAGGAGTAACTGTGTCTTATTGAATCACTAGGGATTAAAGTTAGAATTTAACAACAATACTACTCTCAGAAAGCATATAAACTTTTGGAAGTTGAACAGTGAACTACTGAAAGACCCTGGGTCAAGGAAGAAATAAAGAAATTAAAGACTTCCATGAATTCAACAAAAATGAAAGCACAACATGCCCATACATATGGGACACTATGAAAGCAATGCTAAAAGTAAAGTTCATAAGACTAAGTATCCACATAAAGAAAACAGACAAAGCCCACATTAGTGACTTAACAGCATACCTGAAAGCTCTTGAACAAAAGAAAGCAGACATACCCAGGAGGAGTAGAAGAAAGGAAATAATCAAACTGAGGGATGAAATCAACAAAATAGAAACAAAGAAATAAATACAAAGAATCAATGAAACAAAGAGCTAGTTCTTTGAGAAAATCAACAAGATAGGCAAACCATTATCCAAACTGATAAAAATCAGAGAGAAAACACCCCAATTAACAAAATCAGAAATGAAAAGGTGGACATAACAACAGACACTGAAAAAATTCACAGAATCATTAGGTCTTACTACAAAAACCTGTACTCCACAAAATTAGAAAATCTAAAAGAAATGAACTTTTTAGATAGATTTCATATGCCAAAATTAAATCAAGACCAGGTGAACAATTTAAATAGATATATGAATTACAAAGAAAAAGAAGCTGTTATCAAAATCCTCCCAACCAAAACAAGCTCAGGGACATATGGTTTCAGTGCAGAATTCTACTGAAACTTCCAAGAGCTAATACCTATACTCTTCAAAGTGTTACACATAATAGAAACAGAAGAAACATTGTCAAACATTTTTATGAGGCTACAGTTACCCTGATACCAAAACCACACAAAGACTCAATAAAGAAAGAGAATTACAGACCAATCTCACTCATGAACATGAACACGGATGCAAAAATACTCAATAAAATACTGGCAAACTGAATCCAAGAACACATCAAGAAAAATCATGCACCACGATCAAGTCAGCTTCATCCCAGAGATACAGGGCTGGTTCAATATATGAAAATATATCAGTATAATACATCATATAAATAACCTGAAAGAAAAAACCCATGCGAACATTTTATTAGATGCTGAAAAAGCATTTGAAAAAACCCAACACACCTTATTATAAAGCTTTTGGAGAGATTAGTGATAAAAGAAACAAATCTAAATATAACATAAGCAATATACAGCAAGCCAACCGCTAACATCAAATTAAATAAAGAGAAACTCAAAGTGAGTCCATTAACTTCAGGGATAAGACAAGGCTGTCCTTTATCTATATATCTCTTCAAAATAGTTCTCTTTTTAATTTTATTTATTTTTTATTTTTTTTCCACCTTCCCATTTCCCTCCCCCTCCTCCCACCGTTCTTCCCCTCCCCCCACTCCTTTCTCCCTCCCTCTCCAGTCCAACCAGCAGTCAGGGTTCCCTGCCCTGTGGAAAGTCCCAGGTCCTACCCCCTCCATCCATGTCTAGGAAGGTGAACATCCAAACTGGCTAGGCTCCCACAAAGCCAGAACATGAAGTAGGATCAAAACCCCATGCCATTGTCCTTGGCTTCTCATCAGCCCTCATTGTTCACCATATTCAGAGAGTCCGGTTTTATCCCACAAGAGACTTGA
>NW_004949121.1:271252-288662 GCF_000317375.1 Microtus ochrogaster
AGTCGATTTCTTCTAATTCCTCTAGAGTAGGGTGTACAATTCTTCTTGTTTGGGGATCCCTGGATTCTGGTGATGTCATGTTGCTTTTCAGGTTGTTGGAGGAATTCTTGCATTGGCGCCTTCCCATCTCTTCCTTCAAATGGAGCCAGGAGAGGCCTGGTGTCTTGGTCCAGTCTTTGCTGTGACTGACTCTCTGGGTGTATCTCTTCGGTGTAGAAGCAGGAACCGTCCCATCCAGATGGAACTCCTCAGTACCAAAACATAGATACCTGGTAGTCCAATGACCAGCGGACAAAAGGGAGAACTTGGGGGGCAGGGCGGGGATGAGTAGAACACAGGACACCCTGCCGCAAAAGCTGAAGGTGCGCGTGCTCCCTTTCGGGGGGGGGGGGTCCCTGAGGCCCGTCCGGTAGGCAAGCACTCACCGCTCTGGGTGGGCAGCCCCAGTGTAGGATTAGAAAAGTGTTCCCAAGCAAAGGGCCCAGCAGAAAACGCAGGCTTGTGGGGTGGGTCGTGTGCAAGAAAGACATCCCTGCAGAAGAAGCTGGGGGAGGGGGGTCTGTGCTCTCTTCCGGGACAATCCGCCCCTGGATAGCCTGCACTCACCCGTCCAGATGGAACTCCACAGTACCTAAGTAGGGCTGCCTGGTAGCCCAATGATCCGGGGACAAAAGGAAAAACGGGGCAGGCAAGGGGAGATCCAGGAGAGCACTGGCACCCCTGGAGCACAAGCTGAAGGTGCCCAGGCTCCCTTACAGGGGACCTTGAGGCCTGCCCGATAGGCAGGCACTCACCGTTCTGGGTGGGCCTTAGTGGAGGAGCTTAAAACTGTTTTTGAGCACTGGTCCTATCATACAGCAGGCCAGGGTTGGGGGGGGTGCTGGGGGGCTGGGTTGTGCGTAAGAAAGACAGCCCTGCAGAAGGAGCTGGGGGAGGGGTTCAACATAGTCCTTGAAAGCTATAGCAACAATATAACAAGAGGAGATGAAGGGGCTTCAGATTGGAAAGGAAGAAGTCAAACTTTTGTTATTTGCAGATGATATGATTGTGTATAGAAGAGACCCCAAAAACTTTACCAGAGAGCTACTACAGCTAATAAACACCTTAAGTGATGTGAAAGAATACAAGATCAACTAAAAAAAAAATCACTAGCCCTTCTATATGCAAATGAAAAATAAGCTGAGAGAGAAATCAGAGAAACATCACCTTTCACAATAGTCACAAAAACATAAACTATCTTGAGGTAACACTAACCAAAGAAGTGAAAGACTTATTTGACAAGAACTTTATGTCTTTGAAGAAAGAAACTGAAGAAGATACCAGAAAAATGGAAAAATCTCCCATGCGCTTGGATAGGTAAGATCAACATAGTAAAAATTACAATACTACCAAAAGCAATCTATAGATTCAATGCAATCCCCACCAAAATCACAACACAATTCTTCACAGACCTTGAAAAAACAATAATCAACTTTGTATGGAAAAACAAAAAACCTGGGATAGCCAAAACGATCCTGTAAAATAAAGAAACTTCCAGAGACATCACCATCCCTGGTATCAAGCTCCATTACAAGAGCTACAGTAATTAAAACAGTTTAAATTTGGCATAAAAACAGAGAGGTTGACAAATGGAATCGAATCAAAGACCTATGAACAACTGATTTTTATCAAAGAAGCTAAAATTATACAGTGGAAAAAAAGAAAGCATCGTCAACAAATGGTGGTGGCAAAACTGGCTGTCAATATGTAGAAGAATGAAAATAAAACCATGTTTGAAACTCAAGTCCAAATAGATTAAAGACTTCAATATAAATTTACCACACTCTACTTGATAGAAGAAAAAGTGAGAAGTAGTCTTCAATGAATGTGCATAGGAGAACACTTTCTAAATATATCCCCAGTAGCAAAGACACTAAGAGCAACAATAAATAAATGGGACTACCTGAAACTGAGAAGCTTCTGTCAAGCAAAGGACACAGTCAATAAGACAAAAAAGCAGCCTACTGAATGGGAGATCTTCACCAACACCACAGCAGATGAAGGATTGATCTCCAAAATACATAAAGATTTCAAGAAATTAAACATTAAATTTCTAAATAACCCAATTAAAAAAATGAGTACTTAACTAAACAGAGAATATTCAACAGAAGAATCTGAAATGGCCAAAAGATACTTAAAAAATGTTCAACATCCATAGCTATCAGGGAAATACAAATCAAAACAACAATGAGATACCATCTTATACCTGTCAGAATGGCTAAGATTAAAAATGCTAATGATAGCTTATGCTAAGGAAAAACTCATCCATTGCTGATGGAAATGCAAACTTGTACAACCATTTTTTTGAAATCAGTATGGTGGTTTCTCAAATACTGGGAAACGACCTACTTCAGGATCGAGCAATACCACTCTTGGGCATATACTCAAAAGATGCTCAATCATGCTACAGAAGCATTTGTTCAACTATATTCATAGCAGCATTATTTGTAATAGCCAGAACCTGGAAACAACCTAGAATGGATAAAGAAAATGTGGCACATTTACACATTAAAGTACTACTCAGTGGTAAAAACAATGACATCATGAATTCTCCATACAAATGAATAGAATTAGAAAACACTATCCTGAATGAGGTAACCCAAACCCAAAAAGATAAATATGGTAGTATTCATTCATAAGAGGATACTAGCTATAAACAAAGGACATTGAGCCTATAGTTTGATATGGGATTTCCCTCTCTGTAGACCGCCTTGGCGGGTTACTCAGTCTAGGGGTTGTAACCCGCCTGGCAGAGTCAGTAATTCCAGGGTCCTGGAGAGGAGCTATCTGGAAGATATGGGCGGGAGACAGAAAGAAGGCCAAGCAAAGTTCTCTTGTCAAAGCCTCCGTTTATTAGAGTATGGTTACAACTTATATAGGATGAGGAATTTGGAGGGGGGGCAGGAGCCTGGGCTCTTGCCGCATGGTCCACGTCGGTCACGTAGGCCAAGAGGTTATGATAGGTCAGGTCACGATTCCTTGGCCAGGAAGTCACGAGTTGACACTCCTAGTTCTCTAGATAGTTTGGAATGTGAGGCAGGTTCCGCTAACAGATAGCTCTCTATTAACAGATAATTGGGTGTGGGGTAGGCTCTGCCAGTAAAACAATTCTCAATACTGTTGGGGAGTGGGATTCTCTGCAAACTCCTTAGGACAATGGTTCCTGCAATAATTTTGGGGGAAAAAGAGTGAACAAAGAAACTCTTTTGGACATATAGCAGGGCAGAAGTTAGGTATGCAGGGAAAACTAAACTGAATGCTGGGCGAAAGAAGGAGAAGTCAGGAGAGAAGCCATGTAGCCATGAAAGAGACAGATGCCAGAGACAGACATGGCAATACACAAATTACTAGGTATGGGTTAAATAAAGATGTAAGAGTTAGCCAATAGAAATTAGAGCTAATGGGCTAACCAATGATTTAAGTAATACAGTTTATCTGTGATTATTTCTGGGCTAAGCAGCTGGGAACCAACAAGCAGCCTCCTTACTATAATAATTCATGATCCTAGAGAAGCTAAGTAATAAAGTGAACTCAAAGATATATATATGTGTGTGTGTGTGTGTGTGTGTGTATGTGTGTGTATGTGTATATATATCCACCTAGAAATTGGAAACAGACAAGATCACCTGAACAAACTGGGATCAGGGGATGGGGGAAGAAGGAAGGGAAGAAGGGAAAGAGAAGGAGAGAGTGGGAGGGTTGAGGAGAACTTGGGGGAATGGGATAGTCAAGATGGAGGAAGGACAGAGATGGGAGCTAGGAAAGAGATATCTTGATTGAGGGAACAGAAACCAGGCTCTAGATAAATTCCCAGGAATCCACAAGAGGGACCCCAGCTAAGACCTTAAGCAATAGAAGAGAGAGGGCCTGATCTTGACTTACCCTGTAATCAGACTGATGATTATCTTAAATATCACCATAGAACCTTCATCCAGAGACTAATGGAAACACAAGCCGAGGCCTGCATTGGAGCATTGAACTGAGTTCCCAAAGTCCAGTTGAAGAGTGGGAAGAATAAGAATATGAGCAAAGAGATCAAGACTATGATGGGTTCACCCCTGAAACAGTGAAATTTAAGATATTCAGCAATCTGACTTCAGGGCAAGTCAAGATCAGTTTGCACTACCTAGTCATGAAAGAAATACAACAAAGCCAGATATAAGGTTTTCTTACTGTACTTGATAAACAGAGAAAAGGGGAGCACAGGATCATTTGTTTGGTACACAGCCTGCTTGTCATGGATACTGACAGCAGACACACCACTCCAATAAGCAAACTTTTTAAAAGACAAAGGAGTACATCACAGTGCATTGAGAACAGGAAAAACAATGACCTGCTCAGTTTTGCTTTGTTTATTCTGTAATCCACTTAGACAAATGTTTTCGTAATGCAGCATTCTTAACACTCAGTACAAGTATGAAATTTTTTTACATGAAGATATTACCCCAAAGTATATGGGATTTCACTTCCATATTCCCGGTTGGCAGTCTGATCAAGTAGGTAGGACTTACTAATAAGCAGTTTTACCCAGTAATTATTCATTTCCTTCCAGTGTTTTCCACTAGGGAAAACTTTTGGTAAAAATATTCTTTTTAGTATTTTACAGAGTCTAAAATTTGAAATTCATATGTAGAGTTCTCCAAAACAACAGATTCATTTATTATTAATTGTGGTTCTTAGTTAGAAAGAGTTTTTGTAATTCCCTAATTATCTTTAGCATATGATATTATTCTCCATTAGCATGGTACCAAAAGGATGATGCCACAGAGAAAATTAATGTTTATATTTTAAAATTAACATGAGTTGACATACTTATTTAATTATTCAAGACTGGTTTTTGTTGTATGATGACAGGTGACCAGTTCAGTCTTTTTTGTACAATCTCAATAATAGGTATAGTCATTTTATAGTTCTACAAATACTCAAAATTGGTAAAATACTTAATTATTTATAAAGCCATTACATTTTGAGTTTGTTTTTTCTATCATTTTTTTATACATAAAACTTACCTTTTTCTTTGAATGTATGACACAGGTGTCTGACCACAGATATATATTCATCACCAATTATTTGTTTTTAAACTTACATATATTATTTTTATAGTACAGGAAGAAGGGTTTTTCAAAGGCATACTAAAGAGGTCCACAATAGCTCAGAATGGAGTATAACAAAGGGTTTTATATTTGAGGTTAAATTTACAGTAAGGGTAGAGATCTACAGTCCTCTGTGGATATTGGAGCTGGGAACTGAACCGAGCAAAAAGAAAAATGCACCCTGCTCCCATGCTTCCCCTCCCCCAGCTCTTACAGTAACTCAGCCCATGCACAAACGTGCTGGTACCTGAAAGGCTATTGGCTGAAGGAATTCCCATGACAGAGCTTGAGTGATAAGCATTTGCATCCCATTTGTCTCCACCAGCCATCTTAAAGAGACGAAGGATTTAATTAGATAAACAGAGAATGATAAACCACCTACATTTTTAAGCACATTGCACCTCATCTTTATCAATCTTGTTCTTCACTGTGTGGTTTTAAAAAAATGGACCAAAGCCAAAAATATAAGTCAAATAAGCTGATCTTGCAAGACACATCAGTATGTGTCTAACCTTTATTGTCGATCTGACTGTATCTGCAGTCAACTAAAACAGCTACTGGGAACTCCCATGAGTCCTTTTTTTGATCAAATTATTTGAAGCATAAAGAACCACCCTAAACAAAGGCAGCTCTTTCTGGTGGCAGCCCAGATGAAAGAGTGTGAAAAATTGAAACCTTGCATTTCCCTGCTTGCTCTCAATTTTGCTGACACGTTCATCTATCCCATTTGTGTGGCATTCTGTTGCTGATATTAGAACCACTTCTTCTGAATTCCAATGTAGACCAAAGACTAACAGTTCTCCAAAATCTTCCAGCATTTCAGCACCAAATTGGGACATCATAGACATTCGGTCTTGCGAACTGATCAATTAATATATTATCAGCCTTTACAATGTGAGCTAATCACTACTCTTCTCTACTATCATACTGTTACTTGTAAACCAATCAATATATTTGATGAATATACATATATGCATACAAATATGATATATACACATATATATACATATGTATAATGTACATATACATATATTCATTGTAAAAGATTTTTAGAAAAACCCTAACACAATCTGTATGTATATTTACATTTTAATCACACCGATTTCCTGTCCCAATATTATTAGTTAAATAAATAAATATTTTAATTTTGACCACCAGAAAGGAAAGACTAGGTCATGTGAGAAGAGAGTGGGGGAAGTTAGAGAGTCAGATACCTGAAAACATAGCATAGATATTGGAAGACAAAGGACTGGAGAATGAGAAAAAAGCTGTGTTCATTCAATGCATGGCTCTTAATAGTCAGGAGAAAGCCTGAATTATTCAATTGGGAAGCTTGACTATGCAAAAACTATTGTTTTCCTATGCTTGTCCTCCCATTCATCACCACACACAAAGCATGCCTTTATGCATGTTTTTTCAGTTAAGACATCTAAAGCTCAGAGGGTGTTTTGCAGTCTGAGAGTCTAAGCAGGGTAATCCACAGCTCATTCTGGCACAGACAGAATATACCACTTTCTCAGAATACTCATGGTATCAATTTCAAAAGGAATGACACAGGATAGACTTCATTATCTTAGCGTTAAATCTCCAGGCTCAGAAACTGTAGTGTGTTATTATAAATACTTAGTCTCAGACACCAGCAGTTGAGAAGCAGATCAGACAGCAGGATGTTGCAGTTTCTCTTCAGAATATGAGGCCATTCGTGCAATGAGAAAAGTGCTCTGTCATGAGCAGTATTTGTTATTTGAATCTATTACGCCCAAATCCGCAATACCCAACAAGCCGACAAGGAAACCAAGAGTCCCGTCTGTAAAAGCAAGAGCCTTTCTTTTAATCAAGTTTGCAAACTCTGTCTCCCTGCATGTCCAATGTATTGGAATAACCCTGAGGTCAATTAGAATAGGGTTTTATAATAGTAAAGGTGGGGGTGAGGTGTTTCCGAGGTTTTAAGACCTCTGATTTGATGACATTCGTCTAGGGTTTCCTGGTGACTGTGAGCTGCAGGTGTTTCTATTCCACATGCTTGGAATGCCAGGAATTTCCTTTGAATGGTCTATTCTTGAATGGGGTGTCCAGTGATCTCAGCTTGTGGTTTCTTCTGCAGACAGCGCTTTGTCTCAGGGTAAACAATTGAGACTCCAGGCTCTATTGAAATTCATCTATGGCCAGAGTCCCAAATACTAATGGTTGGAAGAAGTAAAGACTTAGATTATCATGGCTGGCCCTCACAAATCAATAATTATTTCCATCAGATTCTTATTTTAAGTGTGTTATTTCTTTATGAAATACTACACCAGAAATATTTAAGAGAACACATTTAGAGTAGTACATTAGTCCCTGGCTAAAAATGGAACAGAGAGGAAGACTAACAGTCAAGGTGCTTAGCTTTTAGAAATATTTTAAAATTTTCAAATTAAAAAATAATTCTTTCAAAAATTAAGATTGATTAGAAAATAAAGAGCGATATAATTTAAATACTGAAGATATTTTTGGGCAAAGCAAAAGCATTGGTGAAATTACCTGGCACAAGTGAGAAGGAGATATGGAACACCAACAAACCCGCTTAGGGGTTTTTTAAAGGTGGGTACATACAAGCCTGAGAATCAGTGTGCAGAGAGATAGTGAGAGATGTCACGTCCAGCTTTTAAAAGCTGCCTAGCACATGCACACAGGCGGTTGGCGTGACTACGTCACCCTGATGACACAGATGACAGGCGACTCATGCATGCAAACAAGGGTTTAGCTGAGTCATACGTGCATGTAACCAGGCATGCGCACACGTGGGTCATGTGGGACACAGATGATGGGCTACTCATGCATGTGTGAAGGGTTTACTATAAAAATTGGGGGGATTTTGGAGTTCTTAATGGATGGGAATGGGGCTTTATAAGGTTTCTCATGACTGCTTCACGCTGACTTTGTGGACATTGAGGAGTTAAGATGCTTGACCATGTACTGGGGTGGCTGATTACTGTTGTATTTTCCAGGCTCCAAGGAACTGGCTGGCTGGCATCTTGGACCACACAAGATGCTGGGAAGGCAGAAAATTATGTTTGAATAAAATTTTAGATCCTGGTGATTAAGAGAGATGAGTCCCAAAATGTAAGATAGAGGGGGGTTCTTTTTTGAGGGGGGATGGAGGAGGGAATTTCCCAGGGGTTCCCAAGATCAGGAATGATAAGGTAAAAATTAAATGATACTTATTCTGGGTGAGTCTAGTCCATTTAGGTAGGTCCAATTGACTCCCTGAAGCTTATGAAAAAATGCTTGAAAAGAAATTCATTTTAGACATATTAAAAGCTTATGATTATGACAATAGAATGGAAGATGGTAGGGAGGAAGAAGGAGAAAATTATTGAAAGTGATAATTATTAGATCCTATAATGTTTTACCTGAAGTAAATCCTAAGGCACTGGTTTTCCTTTTTGCATCATGGTATTATCTTAACATCCAGGAAACACTGCTAAAGTCAGTGATAAACTTGTTATGTTAAAGTCTGTTTTGCGAGTTTTTTGGAGTTTGGAGCTACAAACTCATTATTGTTTCTTACCACCTGGGCTTTTGATAGTCCTTGAACCTCTGGCTCTGTGATTAATGATGAGTCCCTGTAATAACAGCTGAGTAGTTAACTGGAAATTTAAGCATGACATTGGAGATATAGAGAAGTTGGTAAAGCATATAGGAGATAGAGGAAGAGTATATGGAGTTTGGGGCACAGAAGAGTTGAGTAAGGATGAGGCTTTTATTTTTCTGGAACTGGAGAGAGAGTGGCTGATCTTGCTGTCCTCTGGAACTTAAGGAATGTCAGGAGCCATTTCCTCCTAAAGTTATTACAGGAACCATCGCCCTGGGGTGTCTGCAGAGAACCCCACACCCTTAATTGTGTTAAGAAACCGTTCTATTGACAGAGCCTACCCCACACTCAATTAGCTGTTAATAGAGAGCTATCTATTAGCGGAACCCGCCCCACATTCCAAACTATCTAGAGAACTAGGTGTGTCAACTAGTGACTTCCTGGCCTACGTGACCTGACCGAACATAATCTCCTGGCCTATGTGACCAACATGAACCACGTGACCAACGTGAACCACCCGGCAAGAGTCCAGGCCCCTGTGCCCACCCCCCAACTCCTTATCCTATATAAGCTGTAACCTGTCTCTAATAAATGAAGGCTTTGACAAATCTGCCTGGTCTTCTTCCACTCTCTTGCTCATGTCTTTTCAGATAGTGCCTCTCAGGGACCCTGGAATAACTGACTGCAGGGTGAGTTACAACCACTAAACTAAGTAACCCACCCAAGGCAGTTTACAAGGGAAGAGGGCCCTGTTTGAGTTACTGTATATGATGGAGTATCTTGAGCTGAAGGAGTAAAAGGTTTAAGATGTGACAGTTGAATCCCTCACGCTTGGCAGCTGTGTAAGTTACAAGAATTACTTTAAAGAGGCCCTGCCATTTAAAGAAAAGGGGTGTGGGGCTTTGGTCTGGGGAGAAAATAGTACCTGATGCCCTATTTTAATTGGCAGTGGGCATGAATTAACACATGGTTGAGGTAATGAGTAGTCCATAAAATCCCATAATAGGGAGCGAAGATGGGATAACAGTGAAAAAATCAGGTGATCAGGAAGGGTAGAGGTTTTGTGTGAGAGGCTGGGGGTTGAAACTGGCTGCCCACAGTGTTGTGGTTTCCTGTCTCTTTGGGAGACAAGCCACGCTTACTCCCATTACCTCTGACCTTCCCGCCACCATCTTGCTCTCTTCTCTTCCTATTCCCTTGGTGTGCTCACATGTATCTCTCTGTCTCTCTCCCTCTCTCCTCTAAGTAATAAAGGCTCAGTTATGATTTTACACTATGTGTCTGTCACATGCACCCGCTCGCCATTGGGAACTCTGCTGCTGCTCGGGTGCCAGACTCCGGAGCCAGGGCCCAGCACCAGCCTGCCCTGCCCACTGGGAACCCGTGAGCATTTTAAGAATAACACATACATGAGTTCAAAGGGCAAGATGAAAAGGGGGATTTGGGGGAAGCCCTAAGCCTTAGAAGGGCCAGAGGCAAAAGTTTTACCCAGTCAAGGTGAAGCTCCTGTGACATTTTAACAAGAACATTTATTAAAGAATGGTTAGTTCATTCTACCTTTCCTGAAGACTGAGGGTGGTATGGGATGTGACAATGCCAGGGGCTATTAAGAGCCTTGGGCAAGTTTTGGGAAATCTGGGAAGTGAACTCTAGGCCATTATCTGACTGAAGAGAGGTTGGGATTTTAAACCAGGGGACGACTTTTCAGAGAAGAACATTGGAAACTGTCTGGGCCCTCTTAATAGTGGTGGAAAATGCTTCAATTCACCCAGACACTGTGTTTACCAAGATCAGGAGATATTTAACTCTTCTGACCATGGGCATATGAATAAAATCCAGCTGCCAGACAGTTCCTGGAAGGAAGCCCCTGGCCTGGTGGGTGAGAAAAGGGAAGCTATCATATTTGGTCTTGGGATCTGTCTTTTGACAGATTTGACAAAAGACAAGAGGCTTTTAAGAACTCTTAAGTACTCAGGGGTGGGTTGGAGGTGAACATTGGCAAAATGAAACAGAGCTTTGTTATTAGGATGAAAGAGCTTGTGAAGATAGGACAGAATGTGCTGGGTGTCGGGGGGGGGGTCTGTGAGAATGTGGGCTATACTATATGAACCCCCTGAGGTGATTGAGGTAGGTTTGGGATCTGGAATGCTGCTGTTCTAGCTACTTGGTCAGCCTGGACATTTCCCTTGGAAATAATGGAACTGTCAACAGTGAATAATTCCTATAGCTTTGAGGAGATGGGAAGCTTTTAACAGGTCCATAATGTAACCTGAGTTAGTTATGGATCCTCCTTTCACTGTAAGAAGCCCACGCTCCTTCCAGATAGTTGCGTGGGACAGGAGGATATGAAAGGCATATTTGGAGTCTGTGTAAACATTTAAAGCGTGTCATTTTGCTAACTGGAAGCCATGGGTAAGAGCTATCAATTCAGCCTGCTGATTAGTGGTATGAACAGGGAGTGCCTGTGTCTCTACTACTCCAGTATTTGATACTATGACATATCCTGCTCTATGGGTCCCATCACATAAAAATGAGCTGCCATCTGTGTACCAGGTATAAGTGGCCTGGGACAGTTTGCCTTCCTGTATATGTAAAGGGTAGGGCAGTATATTCTCTAAGATCTCTATGTAGAAGTTAAATAGGGGAATGATTCATGTTAGGTTGAAGTAGGAGATTTGAGATATTAAGGGGTAGGCAGCATTGAAAAGTGAGTGTGGTCCCAGCACTTGGGATGCAGAGGCAGGCAGATCTCTGTAAGTTCGAGACCAGCCTGGTCTACAGAGCTAGTTCCAGGACAGGCTCCAAAGCCACAGAGAAACCCTGTCTCGAAACCCCCCCCCCCCAAAAAAAAAGAAAAAGAAAAAAGAAAAGTGAGTGTGGCATCTTCTACTAATGCCACCTGGAGGGAAAATCTCAGGAAGGAGGTAAGGTTTGTAAGCCTTTGTCAGTTATGAGATAGGAAAGATATGGTAGGAGAAGACAGTGGTAGGTGACCCAAAGGTTAATTTCTTTGACTCATGAATAAGAAGCTCAGTGGCCACTAAAGCATATATGCAGGGTGCCCATCCCTGAGTGGTGAGGTCCATCTTCTTTGACAGGTATGCTACAAGTACAAAAGAAGGTCCTAGTTGATGTCCTAGGATCCCAAGGGTATATCTCTCCTTCTCTGTTACATTGGGGGGAAAGGATAAGTTAAATCTGGTAGACGAAGAGCTGGGGCTTGAAGGCCTGCTGGAGTCTCTGGAAGGGTTTAGTAACAGAATGGAGAAGGGGCTCATGCAGAGAGCTGAGAGATGCCTTTTATAAGGGGCAGGCAAGGAGAAAAAAGAGGGGAATCTAGGAACACAGGAAGTCAGCTATTCCTAGGAAAGATTAAACCTCTTCTGTAGTAGTAGGAGCGGTGAGGCTGCGTCCCCAGGACCCCGGCCGCCTGGCTAGCTTATACCCCGAAATAACATCACACAAACTGTATTCTTTTAAACACTGCTTGGCCCATTATATCTAGCCTCTTCTTGGCTAACTCTTGCACCTGGACTAGCCCATTTACAATCATGTGTGTAGCACCCCAAGGTGCGCTTACTAGGAAGATTCTAGCCTGTGTCCATCCTGGGTCGGAGCTGAATCACGTCTGCCTCAGAGAGCAGAGCTATCGCATCTTCCCTGGAGAGGGGAGCATGGCGTCTCTCTCTGAGGTATCTTACCTCACTTCCTCTTCCTCCCAGCATTCTGTTCTGCTTACTCCACCCACCTATGTTCTAAGCTATGAGGCCAAGCAGTTTGTTTATTACTTAATCAATGAAATCAACAGATTGATATATGACACTTCCACATCACTCTTCTTTTGTGGAAGGAAGTGCAAGGGACTGAATTATTTTCTTTCTGTCTAGGGTAATAGCCTTTTATGTTAGGGTTATAGTTAATCCCAAATAAATGACCTGAGGGGTAGACAGTTGTGCCTTAGAAGGGGAGATTCTATAGCCCCTTTTGGACAGAAAATTCAGAAAAGTGGAGGTATCAGTTTTGCTAATCTCCAATGATGGAGCAAAGGCAGGGGCTGAAGGGACAGGAGTAGAAACTGGGGGTGGGGGTAACTGGCCACTGAGGTTGAAAAGGTAGGGGTCCATTAACTTGGTCCAGAGCAAAAGAAAAGGGTTCTTCCAGTACAGATGGCATAGCCAGGAACATGTTAGCCGGTGAATAATAATAGGCTTGGATGTAAGGAAACTCCTTCCATTTGCCTGTGTGCTGACAGTAGTTAGAAAGCTCCCATAAAATATTGGGATCAGCCTATTCTGCTCTTCTAGTTTCTCAATATGTGCAGTTAGCTTGTTTTAAGATTTTGTTTGTGTATATATGTAATATTTCCACGCTTGGAATGGAACCGGGGACCTTGTACATGGCAGATAAGTGCTGTGTCGCTGAGCTACATTCTCACACATCTTTCTTTCTTTGTCTTTTGAGTGTCTGTATTCACACGTGGGGAGCATACTCATGGATGCAGGCACGTGCACACCTGTGTGGGAATGCATGCGGAGGCTCTGAGCTGTTGTTGGATGTCTTCCTAGACCACGCTCCGCTGCATTTATTGAGGCACTAGGCAGAAGAAGGAAGGAAGGAAGAAAGAAAGATCAGAATGGAGATAAAAGAAAAAGAATGGAAAAAAAAAAACAATCTCAAAAGAGTAACCAAGCTAAAGTTGGTCTTCTTAAAGGCTCAAGAAAGCTCACAAACTTCATCTAGGTTACCTTAGAGAACAGAGAGAAGGCTCAGTCGCCAAAGTCAGTGAAAAAAGGGTGGGATTGTTACAGCTGGTGAGGTGTATTTCTTATACAGTTTATAAGAAAATGAGTAACTATGTGCTAACGGGTTGTACAGCCTAGAAAAAAAATGAATCCTCAGAAATACTTGGCTATAAAAATGACTGAATCATGAAGAAATAAAAATATCTGGAGAAAGCAAAAAAAAAAAAAAAAATTGGGATCAAAGGTGCCCTTAGGTAGCCTTCCATATAAATTGTAACAAGGTTTTTTTTTTTTTTTTTTTTTTAACAAAGGTTGATAAGTATGGGAATCTGTCAATAGGGCATTAAGACCTGGGTTTTAGGGCCTCTAAAGGCATGCCGAGGGGCGGGGGAGGCTGGATTGATGGGTTTGGATGGCTTGCTTCCCATAGTTGAGACCATGAAAACCCACAAAATTGCAATACCGCAAGGCCCACAGTAAGACATCTCTCGACTGTGGGTGGGGTGTGAATCAGCGTGTCACAAGATCTGTGGGAGGGCATCTCCTTGACTCAGGTGGGATGGTGAGGCCTGTATAGATCTAGTCAGGTTGACTTGGAACCCAGCGAGGCCAGAGGCTTCTCCCAGCAGCCTCTCATGGTAAGGAAATAAAAAAAAAGAAAAGAAAAGAAACAGAAAAAAAGGAGAAAGATGGATCTGAGGGACCCTGGGCCCTCAGTCATGGGTGGATTGGCCCTGGGCCATTCCAAACACAATTTCAACTGAGAGAAGCAATCCACAGATGAGTGCCAGTGAAGGGAACAACCGTATCCCTGAAGACCATGGTTGGGGGCAGTACCCCCATTTCTAGGAACACCAGAAGGTTGCCAGAGCTCAACGGTCAATTTACCGGGTTCGTAGAAACAGTTAACCTGACCAGAATGGGGAAACTCACCAACTGAAGTTGGTGTTGTTCAGAGAAATTGTGCTCAGGCAAACGGAACACATGGTTGTTGTGAAGAAAATCGCTGGTTCCAGATCCCAACCCAGAAGAGGAGCCTGGGGCAGGAGAGCCCCTCAAGTCTCAGCACCAATGAAATTACCTGGCGTGAGTGAGAAGGAGACATGGAACACCAACAAATACACCTAGGAGTTTATTAGAGGGGGATGCGTACAGGCCTGGGAATCAGTTTGCAGAGAGAGAGAGTGAGTAATGGTGCATCCAGCTTTTAAGAGCTGCCTAGCACATGCACACAGGGGGTTGGCATGACTATGTCACCCTGATGATGCAGATGAAGGGTGACTCACGCATGCACGCAAGGGTTTAGCTGAGTCATACGTGGATATAACCACGCATGTGAGCATGTGGGTCAGGCGGGGCTTTTTATGCTTAAGGGCCTGTCTGCATGCACCTGCCTTTAGAACCCAGAAGTACAGCCTTATCTGTGGCTGAATAATTACATTGGGATATTTATTTTTCTATCAATATATATTTTAATTCTGTTTAAATATCTAGATCTCTTCTTTTTGTAAAAGAATATAATCACTCAGTCTAAGGCAATACAAAAGAAAACAAGGCTACGGTGTAAAGGACAATAGCTTTGAAAAGCACTGCAAATGTAATTTAAAATTACACTGTTGAATTTTTTGCATTATTTCTAAGTAATATTTTTATTAACTCTTTAAAAGTTTCATTCAATCTGCTTTGTTCCCCTGTCTGCTCTTAGACACACACCCCACATTCCTACTGTCTTCAACTTCTTATCTTCTTTTATTCTGTTTTTAATAACCCAATGAGTTCAATTTGCACTGGCCATATATTCATGGATGTGGGGCTGTCTACTGAGAGTCCTTGAGCCACATGTTAAAGAAAACTAACTTTTACTATACTAGAAGTCATCAACTTTCAGTACTTATGCAGTTAGAAGTGGGGGGTTTAATATCCTGCAGCCATTTATGTAAGGTTGTTAACTGCTTTGCGCTTGTACAGTTCTTGAGAAGGAAACTACATCTGTGGTAAGTTCATGAATGTAGCTGCCTTGTCATGCAGGAAAACTGTCTTGGGAACTGGATCTGAGGGGTAGAACAAGCTAACTGACTCAGTCACATTTTCCCTACCTGTTTTTTAATTCATTGCGGAAAGATGAAAGAAGGAAAAAGAAGAAGCATAGAGATGTAAGACATAAGTGTGAGGGAATAAGGAATAAGGGGTGAAAGATAAGGGCATAGAATAAGGGTTAAAAAAAGGTCATCTCCAAATAGCTTTCAGTTTATACAGGCATACAGACAAGTTAATAATCCCACAGACAGTAGTAATAACATTTAGCATGCATTTTCACAGAGTCATAAAAGAACCCATGAATCTGGCAAGGAGGGTTTATGACTCAGAGGGGGTGTGGCTGTGAAGTTCCTCTGCTCCTCTAAGGCTGTGAACACAGCCTTGGTAACTATACTCTACACCAGCAGGCTTGATTTGCATTAGCATCTACCTGCTTATGGTTAAAAGGAATCTCTTCTGATCTTGCTTTTGACTCCAGCAAGGTGCCTGGGTGAGAACTTTTCTCTCTAAAGCTAGTTTTAGTGAATCAGGACTTTTTCCTCTATAAACAGTTAATTTCCTGGGCTATTTTCCTATGTTAGTTGAAACCAAGTTAAAGAGTAAGTAAAGAATATTAGTAGCCTGTTAAGTCAGAGCAGAAGGCCAGTAGATCCCACCTTCATGAGGCTGCTGTTAGAACAGACATGTTACCTCCTGTTTGAGGCTTCTTTCTTATCAGTGACTAATGACAATAAAGAAAGTTTGTGGGCGACTGCTTTATGTAGATTTTGGCTATGAGAACAAAGACATAACTGAATCCTTTTCACATCGTGGCTTCATGGTTTTGTGGGGTGGGGGTATCTGATTACCCTACAAGAAAAGTCAGGTTTATAAAATGCTGGGATACTGTAAAAGGGAGAAATGCCATGATTTCACAGGTTTTAAAAGAATTGACAGTGACTTAGCCAAAGGACAGTTGTCTCCATAGTTCTGTAAAAATGGTTACTCGAGGTGGAGTGTACATATATACTTCTTGTGGAAAATCCAGTAGATCTGTCAGCTGTATATTTAATGTATACTTGTGGGCTCAAAACTTGTTTCCAATTTGTAACCCTTTGATTTCCTTTTGTTGTCTTATTGCTCTACCTAGAACCTCAAGTACTATACTGAATAGATATGGAGAGAGTGCACAGCCTTGCCTTGTCTTGTTCCTGATATCTGTGAGATCATTTTGATTTTCTCTCCATTTAGTTTGAGGTTGGCTGTTAGTTTGCTGTACAGTGCCTTTATTATATTTAGATATGTTCCTTGTATTCCTGATATCTCTAAGACCTTTATCATGGAGGGTGTTAGATTTTGTCAAAGAATTTTCAGCATCTAATGAGATATCATGTGTTATTTTTTCTTTTAGTTTATTTATATGGTGGATTACAATGACAAATTTTCATGTGTTAAAACATCCTTACATCTCTGGAATGATTCCAAGTTGATCACTGTAGATGATTTTTCTGACATGTTCTTGGATTCATTTTATTTAGTATTTTTGCATCAATGATCATGAGGGATATTGGTCTGTAGTTCTCTTTCTTAGTTGCATCTTTGTGTGGTTTTGGTATCAGGCCAATTATAGCCTCATAAAAAGAGTTTGGCAATGTTTCTTCTGCTGACATTACATAGAACAATTTGATGAATATTGGTAATATCTCTTCTTTGAATTTTTGGTAGAATTTTTGCTAGGTGCGCTACAATCTATATAAACAACATAAGTTAGTTACTGAGTAAAGGACTTGGGAGGGGAAATAACTGCAATAAGATGGAGAAATAAAAGCAATAGTTATAAATTTTTGCCTCCTCAGGGTTTTTTGCTGGAAGGAATAGTCAAAGAATACTACAAAACAAACATGTAGATTCTCAATCACATCATTAGAATAGTCAAAGAATACTAC